>NW_017672322.1:160064-176958 GCF_001879085.1 Nicotiana attenuata
CCGAACATTCAAGAGTTAGGACGCCATACACGATCCCGAACGGTGGAAAATTCGAGTCGTGACATAAAGAAACCGGTTCATCCAAGAAGGTAACTGTGAATAGCAAGGTCAGAGCCTTGGTACAAGAAAGTGGGGCTAAGGATGCTGAGATTGAAAGGCTGAAGAAGAGGTTGGTTGAGGTGGAAACTGAGAGAGATGCTCTCAGAACTGAGCTGGCAAGAGAAAAAGAAAAGAATGATGGCATTCTTCAAGATATGATGAAACTCCTCCAAGTCAAAAACCAAGCACCTAGTTCTACCCAGCCTTAAGCCTCCTAGCCTAGTGTAGATCAACCAGTCACCCAATCTGGGACTTTTTGTTTCTTTTGCTCATGTTTCCAGTATTTTTATTTCTTCTTATGCTTTGTGGTAGAATCTTATCAATCATCAATGAAATTCACTGTTTTTGCTCTAAGTGTTTGTTTATATTTCTTTGATGGTTAAAATTTTTAGCTTGATCTATGATGATTAATCCATGATTGCATTTGAAGTAGCCCCAATGGCCATGAGTAAGCTTTAAAATATGGTTATGTCACATTTTTATGCAACTTTTTGATGATGCCAAAAGGGGGGAAAAAGGTTGTGCTTTCCACGCTTTACACTTTGAATGCTTTCCACGCTTTACACTTTGAATTCTTTCCACGCTTTACACTTTGAACAGTGATGTTTATAACCTAATGTACCTAGTCCTTGATGATAAGTGATAAAAAGGAAAAATGTTTCCAACATTGTGTTGATGTTGAGCTGAGTTGAAACAGGGCCTAAGCTTATGAAAAGCACAGAGTTTGTCATCATAAAAAATGGGAATTTGTTGGGCCAAGTAAAGGTTAGTTTTGAAGAATGACAAAGGAACTCAGGCATGAACCAGGTCCATCCCCTGTGTGCATAGAAACGGGCAGATTCGAGCATGTGGGATGCACGCGAAGGAGATAAGCTTAGCTTCGTATACTTGATATCTCCTGATCGAAAAGGTTGCATAATTGACAAGGAGAAAAACTCCTAAATCAAAGAGAACACTATCCAGGATAGGGAAGGAGTTAGAAGTTGAAATCAACTAGAACTCTTCCACCAAGGAAGAGTAGCATCCGAATTCTTGTTAATCTTTATTTACTAACTCTGTAAATATCAGTATTGTTCTTTTTTATAGGTGTTGCACAAACGTAGAAGCTAAACGTGAATTGAGAGCAAAATACAAGGCAATTTGCAAGCAGTTCATGTGTGATTCAAGTGTGCAAACCTGAAGCTACATGAATCAGATAGAACAATCAACATCAACTGTCTGTCGTTTATTCTAGTTCAATTGTAGTAGGTGTTTTCATATTGTACCTTTCAGCTTTATCTAGAGGCAACTGTAATAGGTACTCAGAGTTTTCAAGTTAGAGTTAACTTGAAGTTGTCGTAACAGTTAGAGGTTGTGTGCTACAACGGGATTAGAGTTAATCCTAGGTTTACAAAAGAGTTTTTGTAAATGTAGTTTTTGGCTCAGTGATATTAGTGGAGAGTTTGGGAAAATCTTATTGGAAAGTAGGTCGTGGTTTTTTCACCTTTTGAGCCAGGTATTTTCCACGTAAAATACTTGTATTCTTTACTTTCCGCATTTACTATTTCTGCAATAGTAGGTTAAGGAACACTTAGAAGAACCAGATCCTTCCATAATCAGTTTAAACTAAAAATTGGACACCATCTTCTTGTGTGGTATTGAAGTATAAAACATCAAGCCTAAATCCAAAATTTAATATGAGGCCTAAATTTTTAAAAGAAAGTTATACGATATGCTTTTATTTAAAGTCTATTTTTCTAGCTTTTTGAGATACAAAGTTGTTAATAATCCTTTTTATGATCAATTTTCCCTAATAACTCATTTTCAATTGATAATATAGCCAACTCATTTAATCTTTCTAGTGATATTGTTAATTTTAGATAAGGTTTTATCGAGCAATAGAAGTATATAACTATTGGAAGCTAAAATTTCTTGGAAAAAGGAGGTGAGTAAGAATAATAAAGAGAAAGACAGAAAATATGTAGGGGTTTCTGAAATATGAAGAGATCGGGAAAGAAATATTGACTTGGACAAATTAAGAAAGGGAGTGTAAAATTTTTACACGTTGTCTAATGAAGGAGTAAGATGTGAAAAATTGAAACGTTGAAAAAACTATTCATCTACGCATATTTAAGTAAGTTAAATTATTATTTTATTTATGTATCTAAAGAGCTATCTTTCCTTTTATTTAAAAAATCTACTTTTGTATTAAAAGTACTAAATATTATTTTTTGAATAACTATAAATCTATTAGTTTTAAAAAATGAGGCCCCCAAATTAAAAAATGACTAAGCCTTACTACTCAACCCATTAGAGTCGGCCCTGAATTATGCCCTCCAAGGAAATTTTATCAACTGTTGTCAAACTAACCAACAACATTCAAGATATTAGACATCTTGTGATATGGTAATTATGAATTGCTTCTTTTTACATACTGTCGCGCCCCCTTTTTTCCCTCTTCACGTCGGGAGAATCGGGTTAATGACATTTGGGATATGGACAACTCGTTCCTTTTGGGAACTGGATTTTGCATTTTTTGAAGAGTCGCCACCTAATGATTTATGGTGCATTAGGACACCTACAAGGTTTAATTACAACTACATTTTGATAACCAGAGATAGGGTAAGGGCTTGAAATTATCCCAAGGGAAAGGTGTTAGGCACCCCTCAGGATCCACTAGTGTGGTTCCCGGCCAGACAATTCTTTGTAAATTTGGTGCAATTAACATGTAGGCAGATAAGGCTCAAATAGGAGGGGATTTTATTACACAAATGCTTGGAAGTAAACAAAGTTTGAAAGAGCAATTATTAAAAGGCTGATTTTGAAAAGAAGTCATAATACTTTAAAGACAAAGAAAGAGAGGGGAAGGGGTCCTAGGTTTATTTATAATATGGATCACATCAATGCAATACCCGGTAATCACTCCTCAAAAGAGGGGCTACACGTGGCATTAGCGCACCGATCATCATATCCATATCTACCCTTCCCACCCATTAAGGTACTAAAGCGCGGATTGGTCTCGACCCCTATTGTATGCTGTTACCCGTCACATTTCTATCAGTCCTGGAGGCACATAGGACTACTAATCCTAAAAGGGAGGGATATTAGGCTGACTTTGAGGCGTCAAAGGTGAAAAATCTAAGGCGACATACAAAACATATAGGACAACACAATAACAGGGGAATCACATAAACAATGAAGGCTCATATATATCTCCTCAAACAATGCAATCAATATCATGACTTTAACAACAAGCAGGGTCTGAAAATATTAAGGCAAAAGGGGAGTTTAAGTTGTTGAAGCAGACCAATTTATTAGATAACTCAGATAAAAAGTCCGAATTAGGCCTGCCTGCTGGTTGTAGCAATTACTAACAGAAACGGGCTCAACTTTATTTATTGTTATTACCTAAGGTTTGCCTAAGTGTTTGGGGTAGAATCCTATGAGCATGGTATGTATTACTGATTCAGACTGTGGCAAAGCAGTAACAAACTTAAAAATAAGCGGTTTGAAATCCTATAGGCATGCTTGCTAAACCGTGTTAAATAGGGAGATTGAGTTACTAAAAAACTGGTTCAGAATAGACTGATTTTTAAATTAGACTAGTCTCAGATTCTGCAGATGATGATATCCATTATTACTGGTTTTAATTCCTATAGACATGATATCTAGTCGAATGTGAAATGGAAACAGGCAGGATTTTCACCTGGGAACTCCTATAGGCATGATTTCTATACATTATACTGATTTAACATTATAATCACGATACCCGTTTATAGCCGTTTAGATCCTAGAGCATGATGTCTAAGTGGTAATAAGCGTGCAGAATTTAAAATAAAGTCCTATAGGCAGGTTATCTAGGTATGAAGTTGAATATGCAGAATTTTAAATGAACCCCTATAGGCATGGTGTCTAAAATACAGAATTGAACACGTGGGATGTAAAACAGTCCTATAGGCATGCTTTCTAAATGCATAATTGAATCATTCAAAACATAAATCCTATGGGCATGTTTTCTACCCTTGAGCATGCATAATTACCCATCCCTTTTTTTTACTAGCCAACCCCCAAATGTTTATTACAAATTATTACAGACCAGTTGCTGAATAACATCAAGAAAAATACATAAAAAGGAATGTACAACCATAGGAAGCCTGATTCTGACTTCCTCTCTGAGTTATGGAACAAAACGCCTCAAATACCACTTGTTTCAAAGCCTTTCTCGGACCTGGGTGTGTCAGAGTTCCCTAAGGGTCTCAAGGGACCCCGGGCATTGCTTACACCCAGGTTCATAGAACCAGATAGAGAAGAGTGCAGTGTGGAAGGGCCAGCCCTTATGTGTCCAAGTTCAGAGGGAGCTCATGGGTCCCAAGGCAAGGCTCACCCAAGAGGGGCAGAACTTAAGTCTAAGAAGATAGTGGAAGTGAAGGAATAGAGTTTAAACTGAGGGGATAAAGGAGAGGGGTAAAGGGTGATAGGAAAACAGTAATTAGTAAAACACAAAGTCAATAACTTCATACAAAGGGGGTCAGGGGTTGAGAATCCATTGCAAGGAGCCTATGTACTTAGGCAGGGGTCAGCTTTGGGCATGCACAACAATAGAAGGTGCTGGCATGCCTATAAGCCAACCAGAACACACAACAACTAGAGGAAACATGGAGGTTACGATCCCAGGGGGATCAAGTTTGGGTCATGCACAGCAATGTTCAATGCTGTCATGCCCCAAACCAACCACAGATACCAAACACATTGGGGATGGGGATTTAAGGTTTTCAAGCCATGATAAGTAATTAACAGAAGCATTAATTCAGAACAGAAAGGCAGACTTCAGCATGCTTAATAATGATACTTGGTTAAGTACAAACAGTAGACAAACAAGGATGAAAGAAACAGTAAAGAAACATGTTGTTGCTGATGCTGAAAATTAGTTAGAACATACCAGTCAAGATGCAAATGCAGAGAAAAAATGAGCAAGCTTCCCACAGCCTAGCCTTGGCTTTCAGCCGGCTTGGTAAGGCAGCAATACAAGTAGCAACAAAAAAAAAAAGAGAGAGATTTTAGTGAGGTGTGTGTCTGAACTCAAGTGTTTTATCCGTTGTGTTCGTGTATTTGCAAGAAGAGGAGGTGGGTATTTATAGTTTTGAAAACATGTGAGAAATAAGGCAGTAAATAAAGTTCAATGCAAATATGGAAGTAATCAGCAATCAGAATCAAATAACCAAGTGATTCCCCTTTAATTGATGAATTACTTGTTTAATGGGGCTAACATGTTCAAAAGATGGAAAGAAAGATCAGTTTGTAGGCAGACTGATTATTACCATAAAAGAAAGTAGTAAAACATCAAGTACATAATCGAGTCCAAGTACAGAGATACACTTGTATTTTTTTTTGGGAAAAAGATTCAGCAAGGTAATAAGTAAGGAAAAGGATCAATCACTTTAACATGCGAGTAAAATTAGAGTTCACATAAAGGGAAGTTTTAAAATCAGTCCCAAAATTGAGCATCAGTCAAAGAAGGAACCTCAACATATAAATAGAATGCACAAACAAAAGACATGCGAGGCCAAGCTATTGGCAAAAGAAACAACATGCAATAGTAGTACAAAGTCAGTAGATAGCAAATATTCGAAACATGATAATCAAGTAGGTCAGGTCTCATTGAATCAGTAGTAAGAAAAATAGAGTGTCAGGAGCATGCAAAGGGTCTCACAGCATAGTCGAGTTTCAAAGATAGTAAGAACCCAGAATCAGAGGAATCGTATAAGGGAAAGAGATGCTGAAACAAGGAACTTCAAATCAAGTCAGGCATTCAAACGAGCAGTTTCGACTCAAAGACATAGGTTTTCTTAAACAATATTCAAGCTTAAAAGATGATAAAAAAATAAGTTGAACAAGCAGTTTAGAAACTCGAATAGACCCAAAAGAAAACTAGGGTTTTTCAACATCGATCAAGTTTAAAGATGATAAACAAATAAATCCGACAATATCTAGCAAATAGTCTCAGAAACTCGAATGAACCCGAAGAAATTAGGGTTTTCAACACCAATCGAGTTTAAAGATGATGAAGAAGTAAATCAAACAAACATTAACAAATAGCTTCAGAAACTCGAATAAACCCGAAAGTGGTTAGGGTTTTCAACATCAATCGAGTTTAGAAGGTAGTAAACAGACAAGTCAAGCAAAAGTTCAAACAAGCACACATCTTAAATGTGTTAAAAGTCAGAGAAGAGATTTTGAAATAACTTAACAGGAAAAACCCTAATCGGAAAAGACAAAGAGTCGTTTTAAAGGCAAAATTGAAGAAACTTCTTAAAAAGTTCAAGATAAACACAGATCTAAGGTAGATCTGAAGGAAATCGGAGAGGATCTTAGAGATTAGGGTTTCAGAAGACCCAGAAAAGGTGAGAGAGGCTTCGAAAGTTACCGATCTAGACAGGGGAGTCAAAGGTCTGACTCGAATGGCCATGGCTGGCCGGAGAAAGGTCAGAGACGATCGGAGAACAGTCATCGAGCGAGGATTGAACCAAGCCCGTTCACAATCTGGTCATGAGACCACAATAACAAACACATAAAACCATAGGAGGCTGATACAGGTCTTAGGCGACCATGGAAAGCCATAGATTAGGGTAGATTAAGGGGGCGGTGGCTAGGGTTTGATGTTGTTGTAGAGAGGATTTGGGAGAGGGGGGAATGAAGAGGTGGCGTAGGGTAACAAATGAAAGGGTTTGGGGGGGGGGGGTAGTTGGGAATTAATTTAGGTAAGGGCAATTTTTGGCCGTTGATCTGAGTGATCAACGGCTTGGATTGA
Source organism: Nicotiana attenuata (assembly GCF_001879085.1). Classification (NCBI taxonomy): domain Eukaryota; kingdom Viridiplantae; phylum Streptophyta; class Magnoliopsida; order Solanales; family Solanaceae; genus Nicotiana; species Nicotiana attenuata. The sequence continues at coordinate 166,951 of NW_017672322.1, forward strand.
ACGGGTAAAGGGGCGGTTTAATGAGATCGGGTTTGGGTCGGTTTTAATCGGGATTGGGTCGGGGTTTTGATAGGATTTGGGCTAGGGTAATTGGGATTCAAATTGGGGTCCAATTTAGGCTATAATCGAAATAAAATGGGGCTAACATTTAAATAGCCAATTTTTCCTATTTGATTTATAAAAAATAATAAAACATTTCTGGAAAAAAATTAGTGGTACTAAAATGATTAATGACACATAATTGATTATTTAAAAATACCGGACTTAATTTTATGAACATAAATGTAGTTAAATCTTGAAAGAGGCTAATATTGCAATTATATGCAATTTAGCTTTAAAAATACTAAATAAATTTGTAAAAATATGCAAAAAATTCCCTTGGCTATATTTTAGCATAGATAAAAAAGTGCAATAAGTGAATCACCAAAAAATGATTCTTTTGGAAGCGATTACTCAATTTTATGGATAAAAATAGGAGAATAAATAGATAAATTTTTTTTTTTTAAAATTAAGGAAAAGTAATGAAGCACTTGGATATATGCATATATATACCATTTTGAAGCTATATTTTCATATCGTAAAATATATAGGGAAAAATTGGGTGTCAACAACTGCCCCTCTTTACCCGAGAATGATGAAAGAGTTTGCGGGTAAAGATATGATGGCCAATTTTGACCAAACGCAACGGTTTGGGAGAGGTTCAGGCCGCACCCTGGCTTCTGAGTTTCCTACATATCCCTGGTTTTACAGGAATCAGGCCATATGTAGTTCAGGATCCGTCGGCGGAGTATGCCGAGGGGTATTTTCCAAGAACGGACGCAATATCTTAGGCTGGTCGAGTGGACGATTTACGGGAATGGTTAGGTTTGATATGGCTGCGGGAACTCGAGCGGGATCGCTCCTGCCGGGACGACTGTTGCATGCCGGTTTTACCTGCAAATAGAAACAATACAAGCGTATATTGTGCATAAAATTAGACATGATGCAAGTTCCTTGTTGGACCATGAATGCTGTCTTCGGACGGTTAGGATGACGTCCCTAGACCATGACGTCCTGGGCTATGAAGCGTGTAATAAAGGATTCGCAGGCTATGAAATGATGCTCTCGGGCTATGAAAATGATGCCTCCGAACCATGATTCCTTTGAATAATGATATACAAAAGATTGAAAGGGATCCTTAGGCCATGACATGGTGTTCTCGGGCTATAAGGATGGTGCCTCCGAATGATGACGCCTTTGGATGAGTTGGCGATATTTCAGCCCATGAAGGATGCAGTATGTGGCGATATTTCAGCCTATGAAATGCAGATGTAGTATGAGGCGATCTTTCAGCCATGCAGATGTAGAATGAGGCGATCTTTCAGCCTATGAAATGCAATATGAGGCGATCTTTCAGCCATGCAGATGTAGTATGAGCGATCTTTCAGCCATGCAGATGTAGTCTGAGGCGATCTTTCAGCCATGCAGATGCAGTATGAGGCGATCTTTCAGCCATGCAGATGCAGTATGAGGCGATCTTTCAGCCCATGAAATGCAGTATGAGGCGATATTTCAGTCATGCAGATGTGGCGATCTTTCAGCCCATGAAATGCAGTATGAGGCGATCTTTCAGCCATGCAGATGTGGCGATCTTTCAGCTGTGCAGATGCAGTATGAGGCGATCTTTCAGCCCATGAAATACAGTATGAAGCGATCTTTCAGCCATGCAGATGTGGTGATCTTTCAGCCATGCAGATGTGGCGATCTTTCAGCCATACAGATGTAGTATGAGGCGATCTTTTAGCCCATGAAATGCAGTATGAGGCGATCTTTCAACCATGCAGATGTGGCGATCTTTCAGCCATGCAGATGTGGATGGAGACATCGTTTAGTCTCGGAAGGCAGAATAGTAGCCTTATGCAATGCAGATACAGATAGAGGTAGAGCTTAACCTCGGAAGGCAGAATGGTAGCCTAATGCAAGAAATAAAATAACAAATGACAGTAGAGTTTTCTTAGCTGATAGCAGATTGCGGCGTTGTGATTACTGGGAGCATTGCGTCACATAGAACATTACGGGTGCGTGCTGAAAGCAGATGTTGGTAAGTGCAATGATTTGGAGAATCGTATTCCTGAACAATGTTTGTTCTGTGGACGTACGGTATGTTTAATGACTTCGTAATCCGAGTGCCTGCATCCAAAGAAAAATTGTGAGTTTTGTAAAGGGGAAGGTTAGTTCGTATCCCCGGTGGTTTTGCTTGGCTCGTTCTGTTTTGATCTGGTTATACTGTATGTATCACTGGGGTAGCGTTGCTAAACAAGGTAATTTTAGTACCAAACATGCATGATTTCGTAAAAATACGACATAAGTGTACAATTTAAAAAAGAAAATAGCTTTTAGATGAACCGACAACTGTGACATGGTTTGGGACATTGCAAACTCTCTTGCTGTGGAATTTTGAGGGTCCTCCTCAAAATTCTGCCCCAGTTTAATGGGTCGGTGATTCTGACTGTTGCTTGCGATGATTCGGCTGAAATTGCTTCGGAATTTTGACGGTCCTCCTCAAAATTCTGCCCCAGTTTCCAATTTCGGGGGGAAATGAAAATTTTATTGAATTATGACCGAACCCATAGGGCTGCCTACGTATCCCCTCTTAAACGAGAATTAGGTCAGGCGTAGTTCATTTACATCGTGCAAGGAAAACACAAAGATTACACATAATAGCGCTTGACCGCATCTGAATTAATCGGCTTTGGCCAAACTTCTCCGTCCATTTCTGCGAGTATGAGGACTCCTCCTGTCAGAACCCGGTGGACCATGTATGAACCTTGCCAGTTGGGAGAGAACTTCCCTTTGGCTTCATCTTGATGCGAAAAAATTTTCTTTAACACCAGCTGTCCCGGTGTGAACTGTCTTGGCTTGACCCTTTTGTTGAAGGCTCTGGACATTCTGTTCTGATAGAGTTGACCATGGCAAACTGCGTTCATTCTCTTTCCATCTATAAGAGCTAGCTGCTCATAACGAATTTTCACCCATTCTGCGTTGTCGAGCTCAGCTTCCTGTATGATCCTTAAGGAAGGAATTTCTACTTCGGCGGGAATGACGGCTTATGTACCGTAAACCAGCATATAGGGGGTTGCCCCGGTCGATGTGCGGACTGTGGTGCGATACCCCAATAGAGCAAACGATAACTTCTCGTGCCACTATTTGTGCTTTTCTATCATTTTCCTCAATATCTTCTTGATATTCTTATTGGCGGCCTCCACAACTCCATTCATTTGAGGCCTGTAGGCTGTGGAATTCTTGTGGCTAATTCTGAAGGTTTCGCACATACCTTTCATTAGGTCACTGTTGAGATTGGAGCCATTATCAGTGATGTCTTCATATTCCCTTAGAAATTTTGTGTATTCCTTCTTTTCTGATGGCGATAAGTGAACGCTGATTCGTGTTTCCTTGACGTTTTTGCATCTCCCAGGTTAACAACTTCTGTCTCGTCCAAGTTGGACTTAGGTCTGTTCTTAAAGTTCTCTACTTCTTTGACAATTTCCTCTGGTATGTCATCTTCCTCTGAATCCATGTCTGTTTGTTGCGTTGTCTCATTGCATGTCACATTCATTGGTTCATCAAGATAAGTAATAGTAATGCTGTATAAGTAAAGTAATGAGAGAAAAATAATAATGAGTGTTGATTCATAAGAAAAAGTCGAAACGCTTTGATAAATTTCATAACTGCTTTGAACAATGAAGATCTTATTGCGGGAATAAAGATGCGAAAAGAAAATCATCTAGTAAATAAAAATAGTGCATGATGCTTGTTTTAGCCTTGCTACCCCGAGGCTCGCCGGGCTTTGGTTGTTCTGATAGTGCAGTTATTGAGGCGTGCTCCTCTGCTTATGGCCTGTATGGAAGGGCCTTCCTCCTCCTCCTCCTCTATGATAACACAGCAATCCATATCATTATCTTCTAAAAACACGTTTTTCACTGCTGCAAGCGCCTCTTCTTCGTCCGTCCCATAGACGACGTCAGCCTATTGGAAAGTCTGCTCCAAATGCGGTATCGGCTGCTCTAGTGGGTAGTAAGGACCACGCCATGGTGGCGACCAGTTGTTGAACTCTTCCCAAGTGTATTCGTATCCCAAGCCGAAAGTGGTGCCATGCTTCTTGAGTGTTATGGGTTTAGCTATTCCTTGGAGGTTTTTGCCGAGTCCTTTGCCAGGCTCGTACCCACTCCAATTCAATATACTCTCGATCTTATTATCCCACCACTTGTCTTTGTCGACAGCATTGACCCGCTCGATGTGGTGGTAGGTCTCTCCGCCTAGCTTTCTTCTCCCTCCGATTGCTGGAATGGTCTGACGACTGTATATGGGGTTGCTACCGTCGCCGTGAATGATCACCTCCTGGTTATTCCATTCGAATTTTATCGCCTGGTGCAGGGTTGATGTTACGGCCCCAGCAGCGTGAATCCATGGCCGCCCCAGCGGCAAGTTGCAGGATGCGGGCACATCTATTACTTGAAAATCAACATCGAACCAGGTTGGTCCCATCTGCAGACACAAGATAATTTCACCGATGGTGGACCTCTGAGACCCATCAAAAGCTTTTACGTTGATTGCTCCTTCTTTTATCTCGTGCAGCCCTTTGCCCAACTTCTTGAGTGTTACCAGAGGACAGATGTTAAGGATGGAACCCCCGTCGACCAGGATCCTGGTGATGAAATAGTCCTCGCATTGCACGGTGATATGTAGGGCTCTGTTGTGACCCAGCCCTTCAGGTGGCAGCTCGTCCTCATAGAAGGTGATTTTATGGCTCTCTAATACCTGTCCCACCATATTGGCCATTTCCCCGCCAGTGATGTTGCTTGGCACGCAGGCTTCACTTAGCACCTTTAGCAGAGCATTTTTGTGTGCCTTGGAATTCTACAGTAGCGAGAGGATGGATATATGCGCTGGTGTTTTATTCAACTGGTCGATGACCGAGTACTCTTTGGCTTGTATTTTTCTCCAAAGGTCGTTCGGACCTGTCTCAATGATGGGTGGCCGGTTGGAGGCCTGCTTGCTGGACTCAGCTAGGTACTCAGGGGTATAAACTCTCCCTGTTCTTGTTATTCCCTGTGCTGCAACAGCTCTTCGAACCTGACCTTGCCTTTCCTCCTAGCCTCGGCTGTGTAATCCCAGGGTATAGCTTTTGTATGGAATGACGGCATGGTGGACATTGCCACTGGGATCGGTGCAGCCACCTTTACTTCGAATGGGATATGTTCTTTGGGTGGCAAAACTGCAACCTCAAATGGTGCTGGTGTATTTGCCGATGGCGATGCTTCGAACTCAAGAGGGATAGACACATCTACCTCAGTGACCTCAGATGGTTGGATCTGGACCATGATGGGGTTGAGGGTAACTGCTGGCTTCTTTGGATCATCGCCCTCCGTGATCAACCCGATGGATCCCTCGGGATCCCAATCATCCTCTACTTCAATCATGTGAATACTCCCGCCCTTATGGTCCGACAGAGGGTTGTTGCGGACATTTGGGGCGGGTTCCTTTGCCACAATAACCTTATTATCGATCAGAGACTGGATCTTGTCTTTCAAGGAACGACATTCATTGATGGTGTGCCCTTTCATGCCGGAGTGGTATGCACAGGATCTGTTTGGGTTAACCCACTGAGAAGGGTTCTCAGGGGTTGTAGCAGGGATGGGGGTGACATAACCGGCGGCTTTGAGTCTTTCATATAGTTGGTCAATGGGTTCAGCAATGACTGTATATTGTTCGGGAGGCCTGCGGTCAAAATTTGGTCGGGGTCTAGCGAAGTTCTGATGGGCAGGAAGTGACTGATAGTGGGATGGTTGAGCATTATAAGTTTGGTAGACATGTGCGAGTTGGGAATATCTGGGCGAAGTAGGCTGATATATAGGAGATGGAGATGGTTGATAGGCGGGTGGTGAGGGTGCTTGGTAGTTCGGAGTGGGCTGATATGTGAGTGGAGGTGTTAGGTAGGTTTGGTACTTGATAGGAGATTTGGTTCTTTGTGCGACCATCACGGCTCCTACGTCCCTCTTTTTGGACACACCACCGGACTGCAAGGCCTTATTTGTAGCTTGCAAGGCCTCGAAGTTTGTAACCATACCGCTCTTAATGCCTTCTTCAATCCGTTCCCCCAGTTTGATAATGTCAGAAAATTTGTGGCTCTCGATCATCATTAGTCGTTCATAGTATTGCGGGTCTTGGGCCCAGACAAAGAATTTGTTCATCTGTTCCTCTTGTAAGGCAGGTCTAGCCTTAGCAGCTTCGGACCTCCAGCGAGTAGCATACTCGCGAAATATTTGTGTAGGCTTCTTGTTTAGATTCTGACTATAGAACACATCCAACGCATTCTCTGTGTTAAACTTGAACCTGTCCATGAAATCGGATGCCATGCCTACCCAGCTTGACCATTTCTTTGCATCTTGGCTGATGTACCAAGACAGCGCATCTCCTTTTAGGCTCCTCATGAACAGCTTCATACAGATTCTCTCGTCTTTCCCTACCCCAACCAGCTTGTCACAATACGTCCTCAAATGGACCCTTGGATCGCCTGTACCGTCAAACATTTTGAAATTCGGAGGTTTGTACCCCTCGGGCAGTTCGACATCGGGCTGTATGCAGAGATCTTCATAATTCAGCCCTTCAATTCCCTTGTTTCCTTCAACGCCCTGAATCCGGCTAGTCAATTTCTTAAGTTCTTCAGCCAGGTTCCTGATGAGCAAATCCTTATCATCAGACTCGGGTGTGCTTGAGATGGGTTAGGTGGAGAGTGGCATGGTCTCCACGTAGATGGGAGTGTTATGGTGGGTGTGGAAGTGGTCATTTGTGGAGTTTTTGAGTTCTGGGAGGAGCATTAGGGTGTTGTTTGTGGTATGGCAAGTGTTGCAATTGGTCTTTGGTGGAACAGTATGAGGAGTGGGATGATTTTGTTGCTTCGGGATGTTTTGAGGTGGTGTAGGGTTTAGCATTACTACACCCCCGGTAGGGTATAATAAAGGGAGTTATTTCCACCTTGAAGTGACAATCGAAGCGGGATTATTTAATTAAAATCAGAGTCGCCACTTGGGAGATTTATGGTGTCCCAAGTCACCGGTTTTAATCCCGAATCGAAGAAAGGAATGACTCTGTTATTATAGCCTGTGAACCAGAAATCCGGGTAAGGAATTCTGTTAACCCGGGAGAAGGTATTAGGCACTCCCGAGTTCCGTGGTTCTAGCACGGTCGCTTTGATAATGCTTGGCTTACTAAAATTGTTTAATTGCCGATTTTGGAACCTATGTGCATTTACTTCTTTCACCACTTTTTAAATAAGAAAAATTATCTTAAAAACGAGTTACGCGTACGTATACCCGCTCGTTTGGCGCATCAAAAATCATGTCACGCGAACGTGTCCACAATTAATAACGCTTATTATTATTAAGAAAAATTTGGGCCAAAGTTGCGCGAACGCATACTCCGATTTTGTTTTTGGAAGTGTAATTGTGTTACGCGGACGTATACACAACCGCACTAGTATTTTAAACGGCCCTAAAGGATATTCTATGAAGTATTAGTCATTTTTACATCTAGGTCATGAAATTAATAAAAGGGCATATGTGATTTTAATGAACTTATGTGAACTAAGAAAATAATTAAAAACTTGTAGCCTATTTTATTATTAAGCAAAGATTGAGCGAAGTTGCGCGAACGCATACTCCGAATTAATTTAGGATCATGGTCATGTTACGCGAACGTATACGCAACCACAATCGTAGATTAAATCGTGCCTAAAGGCAAACTACGAACATTTGTCATTTTTATATCTATGTTATAAGAAATTAATACGGGGGCCATATGTGATTTAAGGGTTGATGGCACATCTCGATTTTATTCTAAAAGGGTATTCGAACTAAATTATGAAGGGCCATGAACTAAGACCTAAGGGAATTGTGACTACTTCACCAAGAGTTGAACCCATTATTAACCCAAAAGACCCCAGGCCTGATGGCAGGCCCAAACACTCTTCAAAACCTCTATTCAGAGACAAAAAATCATGAGGCTGTCCGAATGCAATGGACTGCCCTTCAGATAAAAGGGTCTCGATGTTCAGGCCCAAAAAGAGCCCAAACATTAGTGAGCATATGTTGTGGGCATGAGACTAGGAATCGAACCACAGAAAAGACAAATGTATATGCAAATAAACCAATGTTCTAAGCACTGTTACTATCATCAATAGAACGGGTTTGTGCAATCATCAGTTAATGCAACACGTGACATGCAACACATTAAGCTCGTATCCATAATCGATTGACCTCATACATACAAGAACTCCGTATCAAACTCGCAGGCCTTCAAATCTGATTTTAAAACTACAATTACATATACAGCCCTTTAAACATTTGAAAACTTACATAAACATGGACATCACTAAGTTAAAATGCCCCTAAATCGATAAACCCAATCCCAAGTTTGTGCATAAGTGGATCTGAGTATGTGATACACAAACCCAAGCCCAGTCTAGGCTTGAGAGCCCAGGTATGTCCAAACTCAAAATCAGAGGATTAGACTCGAAGTTGAGTCTAGATCAGCAACCAAATCTGCTGCATTCAAACATGTTAATTCTTCATAATCCTATCCTAATTACACGTTCCATGTTAACTACAATGACTTAACAACATGATCTTTGTAATTCAACAGCCCATGCTGATACATCTATCAATAGATCAATCCATTAACCTAATAGCTCTAACATGTGGCAATCATTAACCCTACCAATAGCCTTATTACAATCCCAATCTGAACTCAAAGTTTTAAAACAAAAATTACATTAAGCATACTGGGAAAAATAATTGATAATACAAGCTAAGAAACGAGCTAAACATGAAAGTATAATCTTCAATTCTCTTCAATAAATCACCTCATGATCTGTTTTACATGCTTAGGTCAAGAATATGTACCTGGAAATTGAAAAGAAAGAAGCAGGATAATCAGAAACCCAGCAGCAGTAACAGTACAGCAGAATCAGCAGACTATTTTTGAAACCAGCAAATGAGATGCAACAGTCCAGATTTTAGTTTGAAACTCAATGAGTCGACAGACCCCAAACCAGACTTGATTTGAACCCAACTTCAAACCATTTCGACTCCAAATGAAGCAGCACAATTTTAAAAGATCAAAACCTCAAAGCTCAAGCAGAATTCCCAATGGAACAGTAAACTAGCAATCCTTTTTTCGTTTGAGTTTCTCTGATTTTTTATTAAGCTCTCTTTTCTCTCTTTAGGTCTCCAATTTTAGGCTCTGAAATCTCTCCCCCCTTCTAAGGCAAGAAAGAGTGCCTTTATAGGCAAGCTAATAGGGCAACCTTTCAGATTTTAATTTACCCCTTAGGTCCCTGATTTTATGACTTTTTCCTCTTATTTTCTGACTTGTGTCACAAGTAACTACCCTAATTTTACTAAAGTCTACACTATAGCCCATCCTAGAAGATTCTATACTTATCACAATCCCTGTCCTATCCTTACCCCTCTTCAAAAATTACCAAATCTAATAAAACTACCCTTTTTCCATGCCCAAACTACCCTTAAAACCTCCTGAAATTACTGGCCATTGCTAAACCCGCCAACTATAACCCAACCACTAATCTAGCCTAAACTAATTAAGATTAATTAATAAAACTTGAAGCCCAAACTTAAATTAAACCAATTAGACTAACAACCAGGTTCATTTAGTCAGACCAAAACTCCAATTTAGACATGCATCAACAACTATTGAACAAATACGGATCCAAAACAACACATCAACCTATTAACCTACTGAGTCAGAATCAAGTTTATTATCAGAAAAGCAAGCCTATCAGCTTGAATCAAAACTAATAAGAAGATCAGAACTATCAATTGGTTGGCCTAAACGAACATTTGGATATATAAACTGGCAAAGGTAAGATGAAGTACAAACTAAGCATTAACCAAACTAACACTCAAACTAATCACAGAAAACAAAATAAAAATTGACTAACAATTAACAGGA
>NW_017672322.1:177061-186992 GCF_001879085.1 Nicotiana attenuata
TGGCCCATTTTAATCCGATTATCCCTTTCCAAACCCGTCCAAACCGGCCCAAATACACCCCCACCCGATCCAGTTCATCCCATAATCAAAACGACCCCATTTAGTCAACATCTGATCCAAGCCGTCGAGGTTAATGGATCGGATGGCTCAGAACTGGGGTAGATCTAATATAAAATGGTCGGATTACCCATAACCCCCCCCCCCCCCGTTTCGTCTCTCTCAGAAGCCCCTGTGTAACGCCGCCCTTCTCCGCCTTATGCCGCCGCCGGAAATCGCCTCACGGCGGCGGCCAGTCTCCAAACACAACCAAAATCACACCCCTTACTCCTCTCCTCTCCTCCTCCTCGTTACAAATCCACGATCAGTTTCCCTCGAATCCCACCCAAACTCGTCGAATCTTCAACCAAAGATTCCGGCCAAAACCCAAAGTTACCCAATCCCGTTCAAATTAACACCCTAGAACCGCCCCGTTCTCCTCTTTCAAACCCTTCAAACCCCGTTCCTCGAATCCTCGTGGAACTATTCGAATCTTGGATCGAAACCCCGGTCAAAAACCCTAAATCCCCAAAATCCTGTTAAATTCACATCATGTGATCCCCTCGCCTCCCTCGTGTTGAATTCATCATCACTAGCACTCAATTTTCACTAGATTTGGTCGAATTTTGAATCTGAAGAGCAGTGTGACTTAGGCAGTTATACAGATGAGTTCTCCTCCCTTTTGTGTTTGATTTCTGTGCTGTTAAGATTAGGTTAGTTTATAATTAGTGTGTTAGGTTTTAGATTAGGTTTTTGATTACTAATTCTGAAATCGGATAATTGTTTTGTTTAAATTCTCTCCATGTTAATTGTATGGTTTAATTCTCCTCACCTGATTAGTGCTTCCATGTCAAATGTTTTGTTTTGTTTTAATCCTTGCTCTGGTTTAATTTTGTTTTGTGATCTCCATTTTTGATTGACTGCCAGTTCGATCCTATGTTTGTTTTGATTAGGGAATACATGTTTATGGCCTAGTTTAATTTCGTTTGAGTCACTTGACGTGTTCAGTCGAATTAGTATAGTTTGAATTGATAGCTCAGTGAGTCTTGAGTTCCATTCTCCAGTTCAATTATCTGAGTTAATTAGTTTAATTGTAGGATCTGTTTAGTCTTAGTTGAATTGAGTGACTAACCATGGTTACTAATTGAGTTGAAGGGGTTGGGGTTTGATTAGTATCAGCTTAGTAATTTTATGGGTAATACAGGGACAATAAGGGTAGTTCGCTTGAGGAATCTGATAGTAACTGAATTTAGAATTCCCTAGGACTTTCTAGAAGGGGTTTTAAGTTGAAATTCACAAAAATAGGTGTAGTGACTTGAGTAGCAAGTCAATAAATAAGGGACTAAAGGGTCAAATTGACAATCTGAGGGCTGCCCCTCATTGTTGCCTATAAAAGGCAATGCCTTCTACCTTAAGAAACAAGTTTTTGAGCCCCTGAAAAATTTCCAAAAGTTTCAGCCTTTAAATCCCCCCCCCCCAAAGTTTCTACAAGTTTGGAGCCTCTCAAAAATTCCCTCTCATTCTCCACAAGTTTCAGATCTGAAATTTGAAATCCAAACTTCAAATCTTAAAAAATCAAAAACAAATAGAAAAACAATAGAGAAAATCCAAAAAAATACGATTACATTGCATTTTACAGAGTAATTTTGAGTTTTAGGCATTGATCTTCATCTATTCTAATTGCTGGAGCTTTTCTGAAATACACTGGTTCCATTTTGGGTGGGTTTTGGGTCTGATCGAGTCAATTTGGGCCATCAGTTGAGTGCTATACTTCTGTAGTGTAGTCCTGGGTTTGGCAAAGCTGTTATGGTTCATAAATTCCTCCTGTTTGCTATTTCGAAATTCTGCAAATCATTTCTGGATCTGTGAGACTGTTCTGGGGCCGAAATTAGTTTGTTGTTGTTTGATCTTGCTGTCTACTACTGCTGCTGACTTTTCCCTCTTTCAATTTTGATTCGAATTCCAGGTACAAGCTTTAAACTCCTGATAACATGTAATCGAGTTGACTGAATCAAATGGAAAGGGCCTCTTAGCTCTTCTGCTTGCTGATCTTGTTCTTCCCTTCTTCATTTGTGTATTAGTCGATAATTTAGCTCATTTAAAGTTGAGTAGCATAACATTGTAATTCTGTTAGGACAAGTTGTATCTCTGGACTAAGAACTGGATGGTAAAAATGGACTGTTTGGACTGTGAACTGTCAAGCTAATTCAGTTCTTCTTATGGTTGTATGAGTGTTTTGTATTCAATAGTGTTAGCTCGATTCAGTGTGAAAGTCGTATTGTGCATCACCATGTGTTAATCTGAAATCAAAGGCTTGAAAATAGGTGACTAGTTCAAACTTCAGTAGCTAAAAGCATTGTGAAATCCTGTTTGGTTAAACGTTAGTTTATCATCATATCAACTCACAAGTATGTTAATTAAGTATAGCTGGATGGGATAGATTTTCAGATTTTTATAATGGTGATCTTAGGTTGATAATTGCAATAGCACATTAATGAATTGCTTTTCGCCAGTAGGTGATAATTACCTTGAATAGTCCTAATTCACTCTAATCATTGGTGTTATCCATAGCTTTTATTAGTGAAACGCTTGAAGCAATGCGTATAGACTATAATTGAGTCTTAGCAAATTTTGTTTGTGTAGCACAAAGTTTGGGTCGTCCAGTCCATGAAAGTGGATCAGTAAGCCCAGGTCTAATTAGATATTGGGTACATGAGTTATTACAAGTCCAGGCTGTCCAATTCTTGTATAATGAAGCCTGAGTTGTTTTGAACCCATTGCTGAAAACGTCCGGCCCTTCTCATGTAGTTATTGGGCCTATTTGCTGAAATCGAAATATTGGAATTTTGGGATCCTTCAAACATTAATTAGTTAGGACTTCTTCTTTTATTATTAGAGACAAAAAATATAGAAAATCATAGTTGCTTTAGGATTGCCCTTTAATGACTAAAAATGAGACGAGCTTCGCCAAATAGAACGCATAAATCGCGGGGCCCTCTTTAAATATATACTAAAATACTTAGAATTCGGGACGGGCCATTTAGCAAATTTCACGGCCTTCCCCAAAGATAATAACTCGTTAGTTGCTTTAGGTCCGTTACTTAAATAATTGTACCTTCCTAAATACGGGTGCACATTTATGTGACCCAAATATAACAGTTGAGCGACCGTGCTAGAACCACGGAACCCGGGAATGCCTAACACCTTCTCCCGGGTTAACAGAATTTTTTACTCGGATTTCTGGCTCGCGGACTGTTAACAGAGTCATATTTTCCTTGGTTCGGGATTCAACCGGTGACTTGGGACACCATTAATCTCCCAAATGGCGACTCTGAATCTTAATAATAAATCTCGTTCCGATTGTCCTTTAAATGGAAAAACTCCTTTATGCCCCTGCGGGGTGTGGTGAAAAAGGAGGTGTGACATTTGTCTTTTCCGATTAGGGTTTTTCCTGTTAAGTTATTTCAAAATCTCTTCTCTGACTTTTAACACGTTTAAGATGTGTGCTTGTTTGAACTCTTGCTTGACTTGTTTGTTTACCACCTTCTAAACTCGATTGATGTTGAAAACCCTAACCACTTTCGGGTTTATTCGAGTTTCTGAAGCTATTTGTTAATGTTTGTTTGAATTACTTGTTCATCATCTTTAAACTCGATTGGTGTTGAAAACCTAATTTCTTCGGGTTCATTCGAGTTTCTGAGACTATTTGCTAGATATTGTCGGATTTATTTGTTTATCATCTTTAAACTTGATCGATGTTGAAAAACCCTAGTTTTCTTTTGGGTCTATTCGAGTTTCTAAACTGCTTGTTCAACTTATTTGTTTATCATCTTTTAAGCTTTTGTTTAAGAAAACCTATGTCCTTGAGTCGAAACTGCTCGTTTGAATGCCTGACTTGATTTGAAGTTCCTTGTTTCAGCATCTCTTTCCCTTATATGATTCCTCTAATTCTGGGTTCTTACTATCTTTGAAACTCGACTATGCTGTGAGACCCTTTGCATGCTCCTAACACTCTATTTTTCTTACTACTGATTCAATGAGACCTGACCTACTTGACTATCATGTTTTGAATATTTGCTATCTACTGACTTTGTACTACTATTGCATGTTGTTTCTTTTGCCAATAGCTTGGACTCTCATGTCTTTTGTTTGTGCATTCTATTTATATGCTGAGGTTCCTTCTTTGACTGATGCTCAATTTTGGGACTGATTTTAAAACTTCCCTTTTTGTGAACTTTAATTTTACTCGCCTATTAAAGTGATTGATCCCTCTCCTTACTTATTACCTTGCTGAATCTTTTTCCCCCCAAAAAAAACACAAGTGTATCTCTGTACTTGGACTCGATTATGTACTTGATGTTTTACTACTTTCTTTATGGTAATAATCAGTCTGCCTACAAACTGATCTTTCTTTCCTTCTTTTGAACATGTTAGCCCCATTAAACAAGTAATTCCTCAATTAAAGGGGAATCACTTGGTTGATTGATTATGATTGCTGATTACTTCCATATTTGCATTGAACTTTATTTACTGCCTTATTTTCTCACATGTTTTTCAAAACTATAAATACCCACCTCCTCTTCTTGCAAACACACGAACACAACGGATAAAACACTTGAGTTCAGACACACACCTCACTAAAATTTCTCTCTTTTTTTTGTTGCTACTTGTATTGCTGTCATACCTAGCCGGCTGAAAGCCAAGGCTAGGCTGTGGGAAGCTTGCTCATTTTTTTCTCTGCATTTGCATCTTGACTGGTATGTTCTAACTAATTTTCAGCATCAGCAACAACATGTTTCTTTAATGTTTCTTTCATCCTTGTTTGTCTACAGTTTATATTTAACCAAGTTTCATTATTAAGCATGCTGAAGTCTGCCTTTCTGTTCTGAATTAATGCTTCTGTTATTACTTATTCATGGCTGAGAACCTTAAATCCCCATCCGCAATGTGTTTGGTATCTGTGGTTGGTTAGGGGCATGACAACATTGAATATTGCTGTGCATGACCCAAACTTGATCCCCCTGGGATCGTAACCTCCATGTTTCCTCTAGTTGTTGTGTGTTCTGGTTGCTTATATCATGCCAGCACCTTCTATTGTTGTGCATGCCCAAAGCTGACCCTTGCCTAAGTACATAGGCTCCTTGCAATGGATTTCAAACCCCTGACCCCTGTTATGAGTTATTGACTCTGTGTTTTACTAATTACTATTTCCCTATCACCCTTTACCCCTCTCCTTTTATCCCCTCAGTTTAAACTCTATTCCTACACTTCCACTATCTTCTTAGACTTAAGTTTTTGCCCCTCTTGTGTGAGCCTTGCCTTGGGACCCATGAACTCCTCTATAAACTTGGACACATTAAGGGCTTGGCCCTTCCACACTACACTCTTCTCTATCTGGTTCTCATGAACTGGGTGTAAGCACTGCCCGGGGTCCCTTGAGACCCTTAGGGAACTCTGACACACCCAGGTCCGAGAAAGGCTTTGAAACAAGTGGTATTTGAGGCGTTTTGTTCCATAACTCAGAGAGGAAGTCGGAATCAGGCTTCCTATGGTTGTACTTTCCTTTTTATGTATTTTTCTTGATGTAATTCAGCAACTGGTCTGTAATAATTTGTAATAAACATTTGGGGTTGGCTAGTAAAAAAAGGGATGGGTAATTATGCATGCTCAAGGGTAGAAAACATGCCCATAGGATTTGTGTTTTGAATGATTCAATTCTCCATTTAGAAAGCATGCCTATAGGACTGTTTTACGTCCGCGTGTTCAATTCTGCATTTAGACACCATGCCTATAGGGGTTCATTTAAAATTCTGCATGTTCAACTTCATACCTAGATAACCTGCCTATAGGACTTTATTTTAAATTCTGCACGCTTATCACCACTTAGACATCATGCTCTAAGATCTAAACGGTTATAAACGGGTATCGATTTATAATGTTAAAATCAGTATAACGTATAGAAATCATGCCTATAGGAATTCCCAGATGAAAATCCTGCCTGTCGACTAGATTCATGTCTATAGGAATTAAAACCAGTAATAATGGATATCATCATCTGCAGAATCTGAGACTAGTCTAATTTAAAAATCAGTCTATTCTGAACCAGTTCTTAAGTAATTCAATCTCCCTATTCAACACGGTTTAGCAAGCATGCCTATAGGATTTCAAACCGCTCATTTTTAAGTTTGTTACCGCTTTGCCACAGTCTGAATCAGTAATAGATACCACGCTTAGGATTCTACCCCAAACACTTAAGCAAACCTTAGGTAATAACAATAAATAAAGTTGAGCCCGTTTCTGTTAGTAATTGCTACAACCAGCAGGCAGGCCTGATTCGGACTTCTTATCTGAGTTATGTGATAAATTGGTCTGCTTCAACAACTTAAACTCCCCTTTTGCCTTAATATTTTCAGACCCTGCTTGTTGTTTAAATCATGCAATTGCTTTGTTTGAGGAGGTATATATGAGCCTTCATTGTTTATATGCTTCCCTTGTTATTGTGTTGTCCTATATGTTTTGTATGTCTCCTTAGATTTTTTACCTTTGACGCCTCAAAGTCAACCTAATATCCCTCCCTTTTAGGATTAGTAGTCCTAAGTGCCTCCAGGACTGATAGGAATGGGACGGGTAATAGCATGCAATAGTGGTCGAGACCAATCCGCTCTTTAGTACCTTAATGGGTGGGAAGGGTAGATATAGATATGATGACCGGTGCGCTAATGCCATGTGTAGCCCCTCTTTTGAGGAGTGATTACCGGGTATTGCATTGATGTGATCCATATTATAAATAAACCTAGTACCCCTTCCACTCTCTTTCTTTGTCTTTAAAGTATTATGACTTCTTTTCAAAATCAGCCTTTTAATAATTGCTCTTTCAAACTTTGTTTACTTCCAAGCATTTGTGTATTAAAATCCCCTCCTATTTGAGCCTTATCTGCCTACATGTTAATTGCACCAAATTCACAAAGAATTGCCTGGCCGGGAACCACACTAGTGGATCCTGAGGGGTGCCTAACACCTTCCCCTTGGGATAATTTCAAGCCCTTACCCTATCTCTGGTTATCAAAATGTAGTTGTAGTTGAACCTTGTAGGTGTCCTAATGCACCATAAATCATTAGGTGGCGACTCTTCAAAAAATGCAAAACCCAGTTCCCAAAAGGAACGAGTTGTCCCATATCCCAAATGTCATTAACCCGATTCTTCCCACGCGAGGAGGGAAAAAAGGGGGCGCGACAACATGGCGACTCTGTTGGGGATTTTTTTAGGCTTTTACCATTTCAGATTGTTCTTGTGAATTTGTCCCTTCCCTTTATATGCAATTACTTGCTTAAATTCCTTTAAGCGTTTAATTTCTTTTCAAAGGCAAAACTGACTTATCTTCTTCGTTTCTTTTCTTTATTACTGTTTTAAATTATAAACTGTTGTATCTACTGTGAGCACGTGATTTTTGCCCTAAGCAATAATTCCCAAAATTTCAAACAAAATAATTTCTCTAGTATTTTATAAATTTTTGTGAGTTTTGTGGCATTTTTTGGTAATTGTCGCATTTTGTTTGTGCATTTTAATCCATATGAAAATACAAAAAATATGCATCTTTGCATTTAGGATTTAATTTCATATTTTAGCATTAATTGATTTTAGAACAAAATGTTAATAAAATAAAATAAAAAAGGGGTCCATTTTGCATTTTGGTGTTAGTTTGCATTTCCCTTTAGGAATTGATTAGGAAATATAATTGTTAGAGTCAATTTGTTTTAGTTTTATTTTTAGGATTTTTATAAACTGAGAAAATAAATTTAAAAAAAAAAGGAGAAAAGCAAAATAAATAAAATAAAAGAAACAATTAAAAGAAGAGGGATTTAAATTGGGCTAAGCCTTGAGTCAACCCACCCAGGCCCAAAATAAACCCCTGAAACCTGTTTGAACCAGCCCATACCCATTCCCATTACCCGGTCCACCCCCACCCCTCCTGAAACGACGCCGTTTAGGCGATTTTTAATCTTGGACGTCCAATTCTTGTGATCCAACGGCCATCGTTTGAAATAGGAATTAGATATAACTGTCCGAAAAAATTCATTAACCCTAAAACCATACCTCTCTTCCTCGTACTAACTCCTCCCCCGTAACGCCGGTGCCGGCCACCCTAGCCCCACCATCTACCACCGTCCCTCCGCCGTCCGCCGCCGGCCGGAAATCGTCGCCGCCGGCGGCGATGCTCCGATCAACCCCAAAATTACACCATCGGCTCTCCTCGTTCCCCTCTTTCCAACCCTGCCTTTAGTTTCCCTCGAATCAACGCCGGGCTCTTCGAATATTAACTCAAAGTTTTCTGGCCACGACGAAACCCCACCCAAACCACCCCAAATTTACACCACCTAACCGCCTTCACCTCCTCTTTCAAACCCCCCAAGCCCCGTCCCTCGAATCTGTCCAGAATGTCACGAATCTAAAATTTCGATCCCGGCAGAACCCTAATTCAAAATCTTCGTGATTTTGGACCGCACCATCCTTAATCAGGTGTATTCTTGCGAAAACACACGATTAGGGATGTTGCGTGTCAAAAATCTTGAAAGATTCGAACGTCGTTGGTTGGCCAGAATTCTTAAAGCCAGTAAGTTTCTCTTCTCTGAGTTTTTGGTTCCTGTTAATTGTTAGTCAATTTTTATTTTGTTTTCTGTGATTAGTTTGAGTGTTAGTTTGGTTAATGCTTAGTTTGTACTTCATCTTACCTTTGCCAGTTTATATATCCAAATGTTCGTTTAGGCCAACCAATTGATAGTTCTGATCTTCTTATTAGTTTTGATTCAAGCTGATAGGCTTGCTTTTCTGATAATAAACTTGATTCTGACTCAGTAGGTTAATAGGTTGATGTGTTGTTTTGGATCCGTATTTGTTCAATAGTTGTTGATGCATGTCTAAATTGGAGTTTTGGTCTGACTAAATGAACCTGGTTGTTAGTCTAATTGGTTTAATTTCAGTTTGGGCTTCAAGTTTTATTAATTAATCTTAATTAGTTTAGGCTAGATTAGTGGTTGGGTTATAGCTGGCGGGTTTAGCAATGGCCAGTAATTTCAGGAGGTTTTAAGGGTAGTTTGGGCATGGAAAAAGGGTAGTTTTATTAGATTTGGTAATTTTTGAAGAGGGGTAAGGATAGGACAGGGATTGTGATAAGTATAGAATCTTCTAGGATGGGCTATAGTGTAGACTTTAGTAAACTTAGGGTAGTTACTTGTGACACAAGTCAGAAAATAAGAGGAAAAAGTCATAAAATCAGGGACCTAAGGGGTAAATTAAAATCTGAAAGGTTGCCCTATTAGCTTGCCTATAAAGGCACTCTTTCTTGCCTTAGAAGGGGATTTTTTTGGAGAGATTTCAGAGCCTAAAATTGGAGACCTAAAGAGAGAAAAGAGAGCTTAATAAAAAATCAGAGAAACTCAAACGAAAAAAGGATTGCTAGTTTACTGTTCCATTGGGAATTCTGCTTGAGCTTTGAGGTTTTGATCTTTTAAAATTGTGCTGCTTCATTTGGAGTCGAAATGGTTTGAAGTTGGGTTCAAATCAAGTCTGGTTTGGGGTCTGTCGACTCATTGAGTTTCAAACTAAAATCTGGACTGTTGCATCTCATTTGCTGGTTTCAAAAATAGTCTGCTGATTCTGCTGTACTGTTACTGCTGCTGGGTTTCTGATTATCCTGCTTCTTTCTTTTCAATTTCCAGGTACATATTCTTGACCTAAGCATGTAAAACAGATCATGAGGTGATTTATTGAAGAGAATTGAAGATTATACTTTCATGTTTAGCTCGTTTCTTAGCTTGTATTATCAATTATTTTTCCCAGTATGCTTAATGTGATTTTTGTTTAAAACTTTGAGTTTCAGTATTGGGATTGTAATAA
>NW_017672322.1:189786-200098 GCF_001879085.1 Nicotiana attenuata
GTACATTTGGACTGTGCAATGAATTTTAATTCTGATTATAGCAATTCACATGTTAGAATCTAATGTCTATTTTCAGTGGTTAATGACATGTTTGGACTGTTAATTTGTAGCTATCAGCTGTAGTTAGACTTGTTTTGCATTTTTCCTGTTTAAAGTTTAAAAGTCAGAAGTAGTTTAAACTTGTTTCTATAACCCCTTCGTAATGCAATAGTTAATATAAGCAGGCTAATCTTCAATGTCAAAACCTGTGTTTCCCTGAGTACACTGTTTTAAGGCAAGCGTTGGCAATTCTAGGTCAGTAGTGAGTTAATTAATTGAATATGAATACATTGTTGGTTGTTCGATAATTAGATATGGACAAAGTATGAATTTAGGCTCGTAACTTGTAAACAATATTCTGTTAACTTGAATAAGAATACATTGCTTACTTTATTGTCTCATAAGAGTTCGAAATAATTTCGGTGGGCAAAGGTTTGAGCAGAGCAGTGGTTCGCCAGCTCCAGGGATTCGATCTTCTGATCATCCCAACGCAGCCTGATATGCTTGTCCGATTTGGGCTAATATCAGGCCCAACGCCTGTTTCTATTGGGAATTTTGTCCGTTTATGTCTATTGACTAATTAGGACCTTTTCTCGTGTTATTAGAGATAAATAAATGGAAAGTCGTAGTTTACTTCAGGACTAGCCTTTAAATAATAAACGAGACGAGCCTCGCCAAATACAATGCAAAATTGCGGGGCCCTCGATAAATGTTTATACTAAAATACTTAGACTTCGGGATGGGTTGTTTAGTGAATTTCACGGCCTTCCCCAAAGATAATAACGCGATAGTCTCTTTAGGCACGCGATTTTAATAAAATTACCTTCCTAAATGCGGGTGCACATTTATGTGACCCAAATCCGAATCTCAACGAAGTTGAAATGTGTTGACAACCACGGGTGCACTGGTGCGACGTGGTTCGAGACACATTTTCACGACGTTGCAATTCTTATTAAAAACAACAATAAAAGCGGTTTACTAATAAAAGGCAGATAAGTTAGAACATGTTTTGAAATCAGATAAAATCAATCACAACAGTTGAGCGACCGTGCTAGAACCACGGAATCCTGGAATGCCTAACACCTTCTCCCGGGTTAACAGAATTCCTTACCTGGATTTTTGGTTCGCGGACTGATAACAGAGTCATAATCTCCTCGGGTCGGGATTTAACCGGTGACTTGGGACACCATTAACCTCCCAAGTGGCGACTCTGAAAATTTAATAATAAATCCCGTTCCGATTGTCACTTCAAGTTGGAAATAACTCCCTTTATTATACCCTCTTCTGCGGGTGTAGTAGGAAAATAGGAGGTGTGACAACTCTGGCGACTCTGCTGGGGACAAGAACCCAGAATCTCTGGTTCAGGGTTCAGAATTCGAGCTTAGATATATTGTTGTATTTGGCTTTATCTGATTTTCTTACATGTTTCATGCTTAATGTGCTAAATGTTTACCTCTTTGATATTATCTGATCTGTATATATAAACTGTGCCAAAACCCTTCTCTTCTCACCTCCGGGGATGTGCTTACTGGTTGAGACTCCCTATTCTGTTAGTGTCATACCTTGAAATAAGAAAGAGGCCGGACAAGTTACTAAGCCGGACGATCCCGCGGGTCCCCGGTACGTAGCCCCCTCCTCGACTCGAGTTGTCCGCTCGGGTACACAGTCTAGAACACATACCCAGGTTTTGAACCTAGAAGAACTTGACTCCATGCCGGATCCCTAGTAGGAACGCTTATCTGCATCACGTGCATTTTGACTTAGGGGACTCAACACAGGGGTTGGGTCCGTCTAGGACAGGTGTACCCGGAATAATGGACCATCCTGATGCATCCTACTTGTGCATTTATCTGTTTGGACTCACATGCTGACCGGCTTTAAATATTTGGAAAAACAAAAAAGAGAGAAAAGAGCAAATAGCAGTGTGGAGAGTTAATTACCTATACTAGAGAAAAAAAATGGCCAAGTAGTGCCGAAATGCTGCCGGATTTTTGAAAATGAAAGAAAAGAAGAAAAGTAGTTTTTGTTTGCCAATGGAAAAGAAAAACAAAAGAGTTTTATTTTCAAATTAGTTCATTTTATTTGCCACTAAAAAGAAAATATAAAAAGAGTCTTGCTTTCAGAAAAGTGAATTTGCCAACAAAAACCAAAAAAAAAAGTTATTTTTCAAATTAGGGATGTTTTCAAAATAATTAGGTTTATTTGCCCGAACTACGCAGGTTTGATTCTCACCGGATGTGAGATACGTAGGCAACCCTCATCGGGTCCAACCACCCCTTTTGCAAAAATAGCCAAAAAATGTCAATTGTTATTTTTGTCATAAATAAATCAGGGGGTGCCGTTTTGCCAAAAATAGCCGAATGTCCCCAAACGGGCGCCGGAAGGCTGTTTGTGCAAAAACGGCCATCTTGAGCCATTTCCCAGCGGTCAACGGGTACAGCCTTAAAATCTTCTCCCCGAAGTGCTGAAAGGCCGTAACTGCAAAACCGGCCGTTTGTTTTAAATTGGAAATTTGAACAAAAATAGTGTTATTTGCTTTTCTTTGTTAGGTCAAATAAGTTATTAAATCACNTGATGAGATGAGCCTCGCCAAATAAAAATGCAAATTGCGGGGCCCTCAATAAATGCTACATACAAACATTTAGAATTCGGGAGGACCGTTTAGCAAATTTCACGGCCTTCCCTAAAGTTGAAAAATGCGTAGTTGCTTTAAGCGCGTATTTTAATAAATTTACCTTCCTAAATACGGGTGCACATTTATGTGACCCAAATCTAAATCTCGACGAAGTCAAAATGTGTTAACAATCACGGGTGCACTGGTGCGACGTGGTTCAAGACGCATTTTCACGACGTTGCAATTCTCGTAAAAATAAAAGTGGTTTACTAATAAAAGGCACATAAGTTATAACATGTTTCGAAATCAGATAAAATCAAATACGACAGTTGAGCGACCGTGCTAGAACCACGGAACCCGGGAATGCCTAACACCTTCTCCCGGGTTAACAGAATTCCTTACCCGGATTTCTGGTTCGCTGACTGCTAACAGAGTCATAATTTCCTCGGATCGGGATTCAATCGGTGACTTGGGACACCATTAATTCCCCAAGTGGCGACTCTGAAATCTTAATAATAAATCCCGTTCCGATTGTCACTTCAAGTTGGAAATAACTCCCTTTATCATACCCTCTTTACGCGGGTGTCGTGAAAAAAGGAGGTGTGACAGCTCTGGCGACTCTGCTGGGGATCGAACCCAGAATCTCTGGTTCAGGGTTCAGAATTCGAGCTTAGATATATTGTTGTATTTGGCTTTATCTGATTTTCTTACATGTTTCATGCTTAATGTGCTAAATGTTTACCTCTTTGATATTATCTGAACTGCATATATAAACTGTGCCGAAACCCTTCTCTTCTCACCTCCGGGGATGTGCTTACTGGTTGAGACTCCCTATTCTGTTAGTGTCATACCTTGAAATAAGAAAGAGGCCGGACAAGTTACTAAGCCGGACGATCCCGCGGGTCCCCGGTACGTAGCCCCCTCCTCGACTCGAGTTGTCCGCTCGGGTACACAGTCTAGAACACATACCCAGGTTTTGAACCTAGAAGAACTTGACTCCATGCCGGATCCCTAGTAGGAACGCTTATCTGCATCACGTGCATTTTGACTTAGGGGACTCAACACAGGGGTTGGATCCGTCTAGGACAGGTGTACCCGGAATAATGGACCATCCTGATGCATCCTACTTGTGCATTTATCTGTTTGGACTCACATGCTGACCGGCTTTAAATATTTGGAAAAACAAAAGAAAGAGAAAGAGAAAATAGCAGTGTGGAGAGTTAATTACCTATACTAAAAAAACCAATGGCCAGGTTGTGCCGAAATGCTGCCGGATTTTTTTTAGAAATTGAAAGAAAAGAAAAAAGGTTTTCAAATTAGTTTGTTTATTTGCCATGGGAAAAGAAAATATAAAAAGAGTCTTGAAGTTGCCAACAAAAACCAAAAAAAAACAAAAAAAAAATAAGCTTTAGTTTCAAATTAGGAGTGTTTTTCAGAAATAGTTAGAGTTATTTGCCCGAACTACGCAGGTTTGATTCTCACCGGATGTGAGATACGTAGGCAACCCTCATCGGGTCCAACCACCCTTTTGCGAAAGTAGCCAAAAAAAATGTCAATTTTTATTTTTGTCATAAATAAATCAGGGGGTGCCGTTTTGTCAAAAATAGCCGAATGTCCCCAAACGGGCGGCGGAAGGCTGTTTGTGCAAAAACAGCCATCTTGAGTCATTTCCCAACGGTCAACGAGTACAGCCTTAAAATCTTCTCCCCGAAGTGCTGAAAGGCCGTAACTGCAAAACCCGCCGTTTGTTTTAAATTAGAAATTTGAACAAAAATAGTGTTAAATCACCTTAATAAATGTGCAGGATGAGCACGACTCAAAATGAACCCTTTTCAATCATGCATAAAATCCCGTTGGAGTTGCGTCTGTGGTGGAACGATTTGGGCGAAGAAGGGCAAGATGCGGTCAAGAAACATTTGAAAGGGCTCACCGGTCTGCTTGATATTGTGCCTCGGGGAGATATTATTAGAGCACTGGTTACATGTTGGGACCCAGCACATAATGTGTTCCATTTTTCGGATTTTGAGCTTACCCCGACATTGGAGGAAATAGCTGGCTACATTAGAAAGGATGAGGTTCCGTTGAGGCACAAATACTTGGTTGCTCCCCGAGTTGTAGCTGTACACAAATTTCTAGACTCCTTGAAAATAGTCAGGGCCGTCCATAACACAGACCTGGCAAATGGTTTTTGTACCCTAAGCTTCATATATCATCGCTATGGTCATATTGGGGGGTTCAACAACCCAGAAAGTAAGATATGTAGCAAAGGAAACCGCCAGAAGTGGGAGGAGCATCGATGTTTCGCTTTTATGGTGGCTTTCTTGGGGCTTTTAGTATTTTCGAGGAAGGATGGGAACATCGATATAAAAATAGCCGGAGTCGTCAGCACGTTAATTACCCAGGCCAAAAGTACACTTGCACCTATGATATTGGCCGACATCTCCCGTGCTCTTACAGCTTGCAAAGCCGGGGAAACTTGCTTCGAGGGGTGCAACTTGTTATTACAAATGTGGATGATCGAGCATCTGTGTCATTGCCCTCAGTTTTTGAGCTACAGGTCTCCAGAAAAAACATGCATAGAAGAGTTTTACACGAGGACTAAAGGAGCCAAATTGCCGGAAGAAGTCACGGGATGGACAACATATTTCCGGTCCCTCACGGCTAGCCAAATAGAGTGGACACTGGGATGGTTACCCGTTGATGAAATTGTATATATGCCGGCAGCCCGACCACATTTCCTTCTAATGGGGCTTAGAAGCATTCAGCCTTACACCCCGTATCGAGTGTTGAGGCAGCTGGGGAGATGCCAGACAGTACCCAAGGATGAAGATCTTAGTTTGCAAGTGGTTGAGATTGGCCCTGATGGCCAGTTCCCTGAAGCAATAGTTCGCCAGATTTGGAATGAATGCCAATACTTAAAAAGGGATACTTGCGTACAGGATCGGGCCAAAGGTGAAGTGTCGCCAGGATATCTTGCTTGCTATAGAAGAGAATGGAACCACCTCTCAGACACCACCACTACCACCCTCCAAGCCAATTCCATGTCCCCCACCATCAATCGCCCCAGTATTCGTGGCTCCTCCACCCACCGCATTACACAGATCCTCCAGTGAACCTCTGTTCCAAACCCAGGAAAACCACTATTACCCACCCGAACCCACCTTCAAACCCCCAGAACCATACTCTTACACTCCCCATTTTAATCTCTCAGCTGAAGAAGAGAAACTTCCCAAAAACCCGGAACAAGAGGAGATGATACGAAAGGTCAAAAGTTNAGTCCGTATTTCCGTCTTGTTAGTCAGTGGGCTGAGTCTTTATTTCCTTTTAAGGGAAACGGGGATGATAGAGTCCGTAGCTCGCTACTGCTTTCGAATTTGTCAGTTGTTGTTGAGTTCTTGTAATAGACAAATCTGTTATCAAAACCCCAAAATATTTTATCCCATTCATACTGCAAGAACTACGCTTGGTCTGATTCATGCGGGGTCATGATACGTAGGCAATCTCTATAGGATTCGACCGTAACCACTAATAAAGAATAAGGAAAGAGGAAAACAGAAAATAAGAGGGGAGAGATAAAGGGGGAGAAACCAATAGAGAAAACAAAAGAAAAACGAAAAAAACTAAGAGAAACAGAAACACAAAGGAGGAACGAGGGCAAAGGCATGATAGAAAGGAAAGCCGGGATGACGCACGTAACTAAACAAAACATAATAGGAACAGATAACTGCATAGGAGCATCCATCAATGTGTAATTATCTAGTTGTTAATGCCCTAAACGCTAACAAAATTGTTGTTGATGAGAACTCCAGGTATAAGTGGTTGAGCTGACTGGCATTCTGGCAACTCATCCTTACAACACTCGGTCCAAAGATAAAGCAAAGATGACCAATCAGGATCTGGAAGCGAGCATTGTTGACCCGTCCAGAGAAGAAGAGTCGGTAGATGTTACTGCAATGAGAGAGGAAGTGTATAAGCTGAAACAGCAGATGGCTGAAATGTACCAGGCATGGTCGAAGGGACACCCACCACCAGCCTATCCCGCCAATCCCAATTACCTTCCACCACCAGCCCAAACCCAGGATCCTCCCACCGTAAACTCATCTCCCGCTTTCCCCGCTTACCAACAATACTATGGAGCCACCTCCCAGACACCACCTCCATTACCCAAACAAATCCCGTGTCCTCCACCACCAACTGCTCCAATATTTGTGGCTCCCCCACCTGCCACACTAAACAGGTCGTCCAGCGAGCCCATGTTCCAAACTCATGACAACCAATACTACCCGCCCGAGCCCACTTTCAAACCACCAGAACCATACCCTTACACTCCTCGCCTTGATCTCTCAGCTGAGGAGGAAAAACCCACCAAAAATCCCGAACATGAGGAAATGATCCGAAAGGTCAAGAGCCTTGAACAGTCATTCCGAAACATGCAAGGTCTCGGGGGTCAAGTAAGTGTGGCCTACAAAGACTTGTGCTTGTTTCCTGACGTCCAGTTGCCAGCAGGATTCAAATTGCCCAAGTTCGACCTGTATGATGGCCATGGTGATCCGGTGGCCCACCTGAGAGGTTTCTGCA
This sequence comes from Nicotiana attenuata, assembly GCF_001879085.1. Taxonomy (NCBI): domain Eukaryota; kingdom Viridiplantae; phylum Streptophyta; class Magnoliopsida; order Solanales; family Solanaceae; genus Nicotiana; species Nicotiana attenuata. The sequence continues at coordinate 197,018 of NW_017672322.1, forward strand.
GCAAGATGAGGGGAGCTGGAGGAAAAGATGAGCTATTAATGGCCTACTTTAGTCAAAGCTTAAGTGGAGCGGCGTTGGAGTGGTACACAAGACAAGATCATGCTCGGTGGTATACCTGGGATGACTTAGCTCAAGCTTTTGCATGTCATTTTCAGTACAATCTCGAAATTGTCCCGGACCGTCTGTCACTGACCAAAATCGAGAAAAGGCCCGGAGAAAGCTTTAGAGAATACGGTTTCCGTTGGAGAGAGCAAGCAGCAAGAGTTGATCCTCCGATGAAAGAGAATGAGATGGTGGATTATTTCCTTCAGGCTTTAGAACCAACCTACTATGGCCATCTGGTGTCCGCTGTGGGGAAAACTTTCAACGAAGTCGTAAAGATGGGAAGCATGGTAGAAGAGGGTCTCAAGTCCAACAAAATTATGAGCTACTCAGCACTCAAAGCAACCACGCAGGCCATTCAAAGCGGCACCGGAGGAGTATTGGGAAAGAAGAAGAAAGAAGAAGTGGCAGTAGTGGAGTCAAGGGTCTGGTCCAGGGGTCCTCAAGCTTACCCGCATACCTCATATGGCCCACCACAGCATTACTAGCCACCTCCTACTCCCCACTTCTCTGTCCATCATGCCCAGACATACCCACAACCTCCTACTCGTGCCCAATGGCGCGCACCCACTCCCCAAAACACTTACCCACCTCCAAGAACTAACCGAAATGCCGCTGGAACCAGTTTCCAACCCAATCCTGCATATAAGAAAGATAGGTCGCAGAAGAAGAAGACTTTTACTCCCTTGGGAGAATCTTATACGAGCCTGTACCACAGACTGAGGCAGTTGGGTATGTTGAACCCGATCGAACCTAAATTACCAAACCCTCCCCCAAGGAACCTGGACCATTCAGTGAATTGTGAGTACTGCTCAGGAGCGCCTGGACATGATACAGAGAAGTGTTGGCATCTGAAAACTGCCATTCAGGAACTGATTGATACACGGAGAATTGAGGTGCAGGCTCCGGAGACTCCCAATATCACGCAGAATCCACTACCAATTCATCATGAGGCTCACATGATCGAGATAGTGCAGAAGGGAGAATACAAGAAGTCGTCGCAAACTGTGATGATGATTAAAGCAAGTGAAAATAAAGCAAATGAGGAATTGGTTGATAAGAAAGCCTTGGTCGCAGTGGGCCAGACAGTCAGTGAACCAGTGAGGGTAATAAAACCTGGGCCTGTTAAGGTGACAATACCAGGAGCAGTTGTCGAGCCTGTGTTGGTTGTAAAAGGCGTTCGAGCAGAGCCAGTTATCATTAAACCGGTGACCCAATTGCCCGTGGTTAGTGAGAAAGCTGTCCCGTGGAATTATGACAGGGTGACTGTGATGTACCAAGGAAAGGAAATTAAAGAAGAAGTGTGTGAAACTCATGGGTTGACTAGATCAGGGAGGTGATTTGCCCCTGAAGAGTTGAGGAAGGTTAAAGCAGCTAAAGACAATCCGGCACCGACAAAGAGGGCTGTTACTGAAGAAGAAGCTGAAGAGTTCCTGAAAAGGATGAAGGCCCAAGACTATTCGATTGTGGAACAATTGAGGAAAACCCCAGCACAGATCTCGTTGTTGTCCTTATTGATTCATTCAGATGAACATCGCCGGGCATTGATGAAGATTCCAAACGAAGCTCATGTGCCAGATAAAATCACTGTGAGTCATCTTGAGAAGATCGCAAACAAGATTTTTGAGGTGAACAGGGTGACATTTTCTGATGACGAGTTACCATTGGAAGGAACTGAACATAATAGAGCCTTGTACCTCACAATGAAGTGTGAAGATTCCGTGGTGACGCGGGTGTTAATTGATAATGGGTCTAGCGCCAACATTTGCCCTCTTTCCACTCTAGAAAAGTTGCAAGTTGACAGGGAAAGAATTCATAAAAACAGTATCTGTGTACGGGGATTTGACGGCGGAGGGAAAGACACAGTGGGAGATATTGTGTTGGAGCTAACAATAGGACCTGTGGAATTCACTATGGAGTTTCAAGTGCTCGATGTCAGTGTTTCCTACAATCTTTTATTGGGACGGCCCTGCATTCATGCCGCAAAGGCAGTACCGTCTACTTTGCATCAAATGGTCAAGTTTGAATGGGATCGGCAGGAGATCGTGGTTCATGGAGAGGACAATTCTTGTAATGCTATTACATCCTTCGAGGAAGTTGAAAATGACAAAGGTCCATGGGTGTACCAAGTCATGGACACAGTGCCAGTTGATAAAATCCCGGAAGGGGAGTGTGTTCCTATGCCCAAGATAGCTGGCGCATCTGTTATGGTAGCCTCAGAGATGATAAGGAATGGATTCTTGCCCGGAAAGGGGTTGGGTGCTTCACTGCAAGGAATCATACAGCCGGTGTCTCTCCTCGGAAATCTAGACACTTTTGGACTAGGTTTCAAGCCCACCTCTGCTGACATAAGAAGAGCCAAAAAGATGAAGAAGAGAGTTTGGACCCTTCCAAAACCTATTCCTCGCCTGTCCCGTTCCTTCGTCCGGCCTGGTACTAAACGACGCCCAGCAACAGCAATGCCAAATTCTGTGGTGATAGAACCTGACAAGGAGATGATCGCAAGGTTCGAAAGGGTGTTCGATGAAGTGAATATGGTGGAACCCAGCGAAGGTCCGAGTAAGGTTGATGTGCAGTTCGTGGGATCTCAGGCTAAGCTCAATAACTGGGAAGCTACTCCTCTTCCAATTCGGAAGGAGTCGTGGTAGTTAGTTTTTGATTTTTCTTTGAGTACTAAATCTGGATTATTTCCAGGGTTGTAATTCAGATTTCTATGTTCCGTCCATTTGGATGAGTTAAACCTTGTTATCTTACAATTCTAATGAAATGCAATGTCCTCCTTTCTTCTTTCCTGATCGCCTTTATTTTGTTTTCTTTTCTCTCTTGTACAGTCCCTTTTATGCTGGTTTCAATGATGTGTTATGCATGAGGAGTCTCCGGCCTAGTCTTGATAATCAATGTGAAATAGTAATACAGGAAATTGAGTGTGATGGCGAGAGGGAATACGATGACGAGGAAGCTTTGGAAGAAATCAGTAAA
>NW_017672323.1:0-2677 GCF_001879085.1 Nicotiana attenuata
ACTTGTACCGACTTGTACCTGTACAGTATACAATATATGCTACCTATACACATATAAAATGTGTGCAGTCGACCTGTACACATACACATATAGACACACAGTCGTCTTGTACCTGTAAACACACATATACACATAGGCAAAATGACATAGGCTTTTTCTCCCCCTTTTTGTCATCAGCAAAGAGGGATTATAAACATAGATAACAGTAAAGCAGAAAAGGTAAAGAGATTATCCAGCGGCTGGTGAAACAGCCCACAGTAGCAAAAAAACAGAATTATCCAAGGACATAAACTACAACCCACAATACCACCAAAACAAGTTGTCAAAAAAAAAATCCACACTAGCGGCGCAGGAAATAGGCAAGGGTGTTGCAGATGGCCTCCTTTAACTGTTCAAAGCTAGTATTTGCAGCGATGCTCATACCATCCAGCCTGTCGTGAACCTCCGTGAAGGCTTTGACAGCATTCTCCCTTACTCTGAGAACAGCAACTCTGATTTTTGACACGTCAGACCCTGTTTCCGTTGAAATAGCATGAATGTCACCCACAGTGGACTGAGTGGCGGAAAGAAGATTCTTGATGTTAGAGAGTTTGGAGTCAATAGAGCTAAGCTTCTCACTAAGCTCAGAACTGACAAGAGTAGGAGGAGGAACAGCTGATGAAGGTTTAGTTTCCATAGGGGCCTGCTTTGCTTCACTCTCACTTTTCTTAACCCAGGAGCCCTTGATACTCAAGTAGCCCATACTAGCAAAAGCTCTAGAATTATAGGACTTGGAGACAGTAATGAAGGGATAATTGGATAAAGAAATTTGGTGGGCTTTCAGAATATGAGAGATTGCCATGCCATAGGGTAAACTAGTGAGATCTTCAGCACTTTCTATCATGAAACTGATGACCCAGGAGGAAAGCTTGAGTTTGAGTTTGGTGATGAGGCATTAGACAAAGAACGTATCCCTTTGAGAGAAAGTTGAAAAGGAACCAGTACGGGGAAGCAGGGTGGTTGCCACAATATGGGCTAGAACCCGAGTTTCAAAACTTACATCACTGGGGCCCAATTGGTCTGGAAGAATTTCAGAGGGACACTCAACAATGCACTGTTTGGCTTGGTAAAAAGAAATTTCAAAATTCTCAGGCCACACATTTTTAAAAAGAGTAGGGAAACCAGAGCAATGACATTGGAAAAGAGAGTCAAACAAGGCACAATCAAGAACAATGCGCTTACCTAGCACTAGAGATTCTAGCCTATCTGGTTTACTGGAGCGAAGATTTGCATAAAACATTTTGACCAGGGGTTCATATACCTTAGGCGGAGGAATAGAGAGGAATTTTTCCCACCCTTGATAGACAAAGAGCTCTTTGACCATACAGTTGAGGGCTTCCATATCATCAAGATCCACGATCCTTCCATGGGCGATGGGCTTGTCCTTAAGAGTAATGAAAAGATCCCTATTTGGGGTATCCCAGAAATTTAGGTCAAATGTTGCGGCCAAACGCACTCACGCAAGTGCACGTGATCGTTAAGTAATAAAGTAGTGAGTAGAGTATCGTTCCCAGATGTTGCGGCCAAACGGCCAAACTCGCTCTCTTCAGCCACTTCCTCCGCCTCGGCCTTCATTCTCATCATTGTTGCACTAATTCTTTGTGCAGCCTTTCGATTTTCATCTTGTAGCTCGACTACTTGCCTTATCATGTCCATAATATGAGCCATGCTTTCCATATCCTCCACTTCCTTGCTCCTATCAAACTCATAAACATTATTAGAAACATTATAATAAGAACTCTGAGAAGGAGAATAAGAATTAGGACAACCATCCCAATGGCCACCTTGACCACCACACATATTACAAAAATTCCACACATCAAATTGAAATGCACAATTTTGCCACAAGTGTGGTCCTCCACAATATGGACAAGGATCACTATAATAAGAATAACCACTATTTGACCAATCCTCATTCCAAGATGCCATGTCAAAAAAGATAATAAAATATTAAACTAAGTTAAAAATAAAAAAATAAAAACTTGAATAGGGAAAAAGTAAAAATCCAATCTAGTAGAATAGTTAATTTCTAAGTCCCCGGCAACGGCGCCAAAAACTAGTTGCGGCCAAATGCTCACGCAAGTGCACGTGATCGTCAAGTAATAAAGTGACTAAAAGTCGGATGTCGATCCCACGAGGACTTGTGATTAACTATTAACTAAATTAGACTATCCTGATTATCTAAACAAGAATTAAACCTAGAAGTATTTGATTCTGAACTAATTAAAATAAAGAAATATATATAATGAACTTTTAACAGAGAGAAAGAGCAGATTTTTATGATATCAATGTAATGAAAACGATCTAGGGTTATGGGCTATCTAACATTCCTATTGTATTCTTCAATTGAATTGACTAACTAATTTATCTAGTTTATTGGTTAACGGGGTTAATATTGCTCACAAGAATCTATCGAGTTCTTACTCGCCTATTCAAGCTAACCTAACGCCTATATGTCTATGGAGTTAGAATCAACAAGAACGCATTTATAATTCCTGTAAATCAACATAAGCAAGGCAATTAGGTATATGTCTATCCTAACCGCGAATCCGTTCCCCGAGGCCCAGGTTCAAGAACTTGCTCTACTCAATCCTATATGCAATCTAGAATTCCCACTTTCGAGTTCAATTCTAGATTC
>NW_017672323.1:3111-21000 GCF_001879085.1 Nicotiana attenuata
CGTTCGTTCGGTTCGTCGGACGTACGTACTAACGTCGCGCGACGCGCTATTGCGCATTTTTCACCCTGTTCCGTTCCGAATTTAGAAAAACGTAAAACATAAAAGGTTTAGCCCTTTGAGTTAGCTTTCCAACAATATATTGTGGAGCCAAAATGGAGTTCTGATCAAAAAGTTATATCTATTTTACTAGACAGTGTGCAATCTGCCTATTAAAGTCTTCGTTTGCTCTAACTATCATCCGTTGACCCCCAAACACGATCCCGACTTAATTACTTGAACTTTTACTCAAACTTTAAAGCTCCAAATCACTTGAATTTATTCCATAACATCTATATAGCTCGGAATCACTCGTACAAGGCATAAAACATACAATTAGTGCAAAACACTAGCGATTAAAGCTCAAACTCAATTAAAGTGCAGTAAGTTAGAGTGTAATAATCGACTAAAATACGTAATTATAGCCTATCATCATCAGACTCGAGAGAGACAGAGAAATCAACTTTTGATTTCTTTGGGGTGGATGGAATGGGAGGATCTTCCATGGGTCGTTTGCCTAAGGCTTTTTCTCCTAGAAGTTGGGAGTGTTTAGAGAAATCACCCTGAGATGAGGCGAAGCCTTCAGAGTGATCAGACCCTAGGTCTACTTGCTCAGGAGGCGCAGGAGGGGATTTTGCCTTAGAGCGGGTACTTTTTCTGGTAGAGGCTGAGGGATTCTTGGAGTGTTTCGCCATTGTAGAAGAGGGGATTTGCTCAAGGTTTTGGAGAGAAGATGGAGATGAGAGTGACTGAAAGGGTTTTCTAACTTAAGAAGAGGGTTTTGACGGTTGAGTACAGAGAAGGAAAAGTTGTCAGTTGAGAATACGTGATGATTGGCTTTCCATCTTCAGACTGCGAACTAATGTGAACGAAGTGAAAAGAGAGGGTAAAAATCGGAGGCGTAATTAATGCGTGGAAAAAGGACAATTATAGCACTTAAAAGTAATTGAGCACATAGGCCCTAAGAGTTATTAGAACAGCAAATAATACCAAGTAATTTTCTCAAAGTACAAAATCTTTCTTCTAACAAAGGCTTAGTAAAAATATCGGCTAATTGAGCAGAGGTGCCAACAAAGGCTATTTCTATATCTCTCTTAAGAACATGATCTCTAATAAAATGATGCTTAATATCTATATGCTTTGCTCTAGAAAGATGCACAGGATTTTTTGAAAGGCAAATAGCACTAGAATTATCACAAAATATTTGTATAGGTTAAAACGAAAGCTCATAGTCACCCAATTGATGAGATATCCATAGTAGTTGTGCACAACACTGTCCAATAGCAATGTATTCAGCTTCAGTAGTGGACAAAGCGACTGATGCTTGCTTTTTACTGTTCCAGGATATTAATGCCTTTCCTAGTAACTGACAAGTGCCGATTGTGCTCTTTCTATCTTCTTTGTCACCTGCAAGATCAGCATCTGAAAAACCTTCTAATTTAAAAGAGTTAGAGCGAGGATACCACAATCCATGAGATACAGTTCCAATGAGATATCGAATGATTCTCTTTACAGTAGTCAAATGTGACTCCTTGGGAGCTGACTGAAACCTGGCACATTTGCATACGCTGAACATAATATCTGGTCGACTTGCTGTCAGATATAGCAGTTATCCAATCATTCCCCTGTATTTGGTTTCATCAACTGGGGTGCCCTGTTCATCTTTATCTAGATTTGTAGCGGGGCTCATAGGAGTGCCAATTGATTTTGCATTGTTCATACCAAATTTTTGAATCAACTCTTTTGTATATTTGGTCTGACAAATAAAAGTTCCTTCTTCGGTTTGTTGGATTTGTAGCCCAATGAAGAATGTGAGTTCACCCATCATGCTCATTTCAATCTCGCTTTGCATAAGATTTAAAAATTCCTTGCACATAAGAGGGTTAGCACTACCAAATATAATATCATCAACATAAATTTGAATAATGAGATTACCTTCTGGTGATCGTTTAATAAACAGAGTAGTGTCTATTTTACCTCTGGTAAAGCTATGATCAATAAGAAAGTACTCAGCCTATCATACCGGGCACGTGGAGCTTGTTTCAACCCATACAGTGCTTTGGTAAGCTTGTATACATGGTATGAAAATTTTGAATCCTCAAAGCCTGGAGGCTGTTTTACAAAAACTTCTTCCTCGATAAATCCATTCAAAAAGGCGCTTTTAACATCCATTTGAAACAGCCTGAATCCTTTAAAGGATGCGTATGCCAAAAGAATTCGTATAGACTCCAAACGAGCTACTGGGGCGAAAGTCTCATCATAGTCGACTCCTTCCTGCTGTGAATAGCCCTGTGCAACTAGTCTTGCTTTATTTCTTATGACCTTTCCATCCTCATTCAATTTGTTTCTAAATAGCCATTTTGTTCCGATCACAGACACATTTTCAGGTTTAGGTATTAGTTTCCACACTTGATTCTTGCTGAACTGATCTAATTCCTCCTGCATAGCTTGCACCCAGCTTGAATCCTTCAGTGCTTCCTCTACCTTTTTTGGCTCAATTTGAGAAATCAATGCAATATTTGATTTCTTCTTGAGGGCAGCCCTGGTTTTCATTCCTTAGTTTGGATCCCCTATAATAAATTTCTGAGGATATTCGGGTTCGCTTCTCCATTCATTTGGTCGAATTTTATTTGTAGTCGACTCGACTTGTGGGTCTGGAGTATTGCTGCTATTTTCTCCAGTTGACTCGATCACCCCAGATGTGCTAGTCGACTCCTGTGATTTTCCTTTATCCTGAGCTTCTTGAGTTTGACCTTCGTCACCTGCAATAGTTCCTTTCTCGACCAAGGGATTAGTTTCATCGAATATAACATGTACAGATTCTTCTACACATAAAGTACGTTTATTGTAGACTCTAAAAGATCTGCTATTTAACGAGTAACCAAGAAAAATACCTTCGTCACTTCTTGGGTCAAACTTTCCAAGATTGTCTTTACCGTTATAGTGAATAAAACATTTGCTTCCAAAGGGATGGAAGTAACTGATATATGGACGTTTACCTTTCTAGAGTTCATAAATGGTCTTCTTCAGAATTGGCCTTATGAGGCAACGGTTGAGGATGTGACAAGCAGTACTTATGCCTTCTGCCCAGAAATGGTTTGGCAATGAATGTTCTAGTAGCATGGTTCTTGCCATGTCTTGGAGAGTTCTGTTCTTCCTTTCCACAACCCCATTTTGCTGTGGTGAGCGTGGTGCAGAGAAATTGTGAGTGTATCCTTGATCGTTGCAGAAGTCTTCAAAAGCTCTGCTTTCAAATTCTTCTCCATGGTCACTCTGAATATTTGAGATCAGATGTCCCTTTTCTCTTTCAACCTTTTTGCAGAAAACTTCAAAATTTCTTAAGGCTTCATCCTTATGAGACAAGAAGATTACCCAGGTGAAACGTGAAAAGTCATCAACAATAACAAAAGCATACCTCTTACCTCCTATGCTAGCAGTTCTAGTAGGCCCAAATAAATCCATATGAAGTAATTGCAAAGGTTTTGAAGTAGATACTATATCTTTATTTTTGAAAGAATTTCTGGTTTGCTTACCCATTTGACATGCATCACAAATATGAGTTCTAGAGAAATTCAGTTCAGGCAAACCAATAACTAAATCATGTTCGGATAGTTTTTCAATCAAATGCATGCTAGCATGGCCAATTCTTCTATGCCATAACCATGGATCATCAGACATAGAGGATAAGCAAATGCGGCCATCTATCTTTTCAAAGCTATCAAGTATATAAACATTTCCATACCTTTTTCCAGGAAGAATTATCTTACCTGATTCGTCTTCAATAGCACACCCTGTTCTCTTAAACTTTACCTCATATCCTGAGTCGCAGAGTTAACTTATGCTCAAGAGATTGTAGTTTAGGCCATCAACGAGATATACTTCAGTAATGTCACAGTTGTTATTGAAAGGAATTGTTCCAGTGCCAACTATTTTGCCCCTTGAATCGTCTCCGAATTTTACACTTCCTCCATCGATCTTTGTAACTTCCTTGAACAGGTTTTTGTCACCTGTCATATGACTGGAACACGCACTATCTAGATACCATTTTCCTTTGCGGCTTACTCTGTGGTGTTCCTGCAAGACAAGATGATCACTTTCTTTTAGGTACCCAAGCTTGCCTGGGTCCTGGTGGGTTAGTGTTACTAGGTTCAGAATTTTTTTGTTTCCAAACCCATCCTGACACATTTAATTTACGAAAGTGACAACCAGAATATTTATGCCCACTTTTATTACAGTAATGACATTTAGCTCCAAACCTGTTTATAGGTCTTTCATAGGTGTTAGAACTACCCGACTTAGATTTAGCTGGTTCTGTCCCAGTTGACTTGTAAGTCATCTGGTCCGACCGACTGGTCGACTTGGTTCTGATTGGTTCTTTTCCAGTTGACTTGTAAGTCGTCTGGTTTGACCTAACAGAACTATGACTGGTGGAATTGTGCAAGCTGTTAAGCTGCAGTTGCAACTCCTCAAACTCTTCTTGAAGTACCTCTTTTTCGATTTCACATACTTCATGTTTGAGTTTCCAGTCTTTAACCTCCCTAGTGAGTCTCTTAAGTTCATTCATCATTTTTTGAGACTCTTTTAAGGTTGAATCAAGAATATCCTGCAATTCATTACATCTTTCGTAGTCATAAGATCTTACCTCACTAGTTTCCCCCCGTGCCATGAAACGGTTCTCGTCATCTGAATCATCTTCATCTGTCCAGCATCCTGAGATTTTGTTTATTTCATTTTCCAGAATTGTCATGAAACAAAGATTTGCTATTACTTCATGGTCTGAGTTATCCTCATCGCTCCAGCTTCCGAAGGATTTGTTCTTGTTGAAGCCTCTAGAGATCTTCCTTTTTAGTTCTGGGCATTCAGCTTGAATGTGCCCAAATTTTCCACATTCGTAGCATTTTCCATCGTTCTTATCCTGTTCATTGTATTGCCTGGATCGTCTTGGTGGGAATCTTCCTTTCTTTGTATTTCTGTATCTCCTCATCAATCCATCCATATTTCTAGACATCATAGCAATCTCTTCTTGTAGAGCTTCAGGATCATCAATTTCATTTTCAGCCATTTCAGTAGAGGTTTTGAATGCAACTATTTTATTTTTCTCCTTTTGATTTGTCTTTTTCAAATGCGTCCTTTCGAAAGCAATGAGTTCTCCTCGCAGTTCATCATAGGACAATTTGTTTAGGTCTTGAGATTCTAGAGTGACTACTTTGGTCTGCCAAGTGCTTGGCAGACTTCTGGAAATTTTTCTGACTTGATCACCGTGTAGGGCTTGCCAAATGCCTTTAAGTCACTAATTATCTTACTAAACCTGGCAAACATTTCTTCAATGGATTCTCCTTCTTTCATTGAGAAGAGTTCGTAGTCATGAACTAGCATGTTGATGTGAGTTTCCTTTACTTTGCTGGTTCCCTCATAGGTGACCTCAAGTTTATGCCACATCTCTTTGGCTGTATCACAACTCGATATTTTCTCGTATTCCTCACCACTTATAGTATTGCGAAGCAGATTTCTTGCCTTGTTATTCACTTGTACCGCTTCCAGTTGCTCCTTTGAGTATGAATCTATATCATCAGGATCAGCAAGTGGTGGAGTGCTAGCAGGTAGGGGATAGTTTCCCTTTTTAATGACTCTCCAGACTTTGACATCATATGCTTTAGCAAAGATTTCCATTCATACTTTCCAGTGAGAGAAATATTGTCCATTGAAGTATGGTGGTCTAACTTGTGAAGTTCCTTCCTGAAAGAGAGCTCCTATGATAACTTGATTTGCCATGATCTTTTCTCACAAGCTGTTAAGCAAAAGGTAAAATGTGAGCCTTGCTCTGATACCAATTGAAAGTACAAGGAGGAGGGGGGTGAATTGTAAATACTTCGAATTAATTATTTATAAGTTGACTTATAACTAGAGTAGTCGGCTGAATATGATAATTTAGCAGATATGGTAACGAAAAGTAAAATGCAGAAAATAATTGCAGGAATTAAAAATACCGGAATCTTTATACTGGTTCGGATTCAATGTGAATCCTAATCCAGCCCCCTTGGGTTGCAAGGGAGTTCTCTTCAGTAAATGAGTTTCTTCCGAGTACAGATGTGGTGTATATCGTTCAGTTTCTCTAGCACTTGTTTTTGATACAATGCCTCACCAGTTGTGTGCTCTCTTTCTATCCCTGACTTGTTACACAGCAGATCTTAGTGAACTACAATGCTTGTTTGCAGTAGAATAAAGAGAGTGATTTGGTTTGATCAAATTATGTCTGAGCTAGGGTTTACAAGGGAGTATAAATACTTTGATGGATGGTAAATGCTTGACAACCCAAGAGATTTGATCCTTGGAAAGAATTCTTTCCAAGAATAAGGAATGAGTCGTTGCTTCTCTTGATTACTTTCCTTCTGCAGAGGATTGCTTCACTTGATTTCTCCTTGATTGTTGGATCTTCCAAATGTGGTCGCTTCCCAGATCTCCTCGTATCCTTTTGTCTTCCGTGATTCTGCCCATGATTCGTGCCTTTGTCCAAGGCTTATTTGATTTTCTCCAGCTCAGCTAATCATTGTTATTGCTGATTGATTCGTTGATTAGATTGCGCCCAGATTTACGAGACCAATCCAGATTTGCTGATCACATGCTGATTTCTTTTCTTTCTTTGTACATCATAAACCATTCCAGCAGTCTTCTTTACTTCTTGAACTTGATTTCCTGCACATGTATATTATTTGCATCATTAAAACATGATCTAACAATTCCATCATCCACGTCCATCTGTGACTAAGATTTGTGTTCATTTGCATTCCTTCAGTTTGGGGAATTTATTTACGGAGTACTATTACTTTCCTTATTTTTGCTTTTTGCCTTCTTTTGTTCTTAAATCAAGGATTTTTTTTAAAGGCAATTATGTTCTAACTTATAGGTATATCTAATATATATTAAATAATAAAATCGTGTATAAAATTATGTTTACCTTCATAAATATTATTGCAAAATAGATATAATAATGAAAAAGGTAATTTCACCTAAAACTAATTATTTAGTAAAGTTTAGTATGTTTAGATGATAAAAACTAGAGAAAATATTTTTGAATTTTATTTTAGGAAAAATATTTCTGATGTGAAAGAAGAAATTTAGCATGAGATAACACTGTTATAACTTGTTACTTTTTATTTTCACAAGATTACGTTTGATTTGAATTTTTGGCTTCATAAGCTTTATGAAATACATCTTAATTAAAATTATAAACTTGTATCTTAAAATATCTGTTGTAAGAAAAGTGGAAATTATTTAGTAGTTGCCAAAACTTACTTTTTGGTTATTTTTAATGTTGAAGAATAAGAAAAAAAATTGTAACTCCAACCGCGCGAAGCGCGGTCCATTTTACTAATTTTTTATAAAATACCGAAGTTTTTGGTTTCGGTACATAATTCCATATTTACCGCCGAATCCCAAATCATTGGAGAAGTCCCAACTCCTAAGGCTCATATCAGTCGCCGGCGACGCCGCTGTTCAATCATTTAACACCGTCCGGGCTCCGGCGACTTGTCCGGTAGGTCCCTTTTCGCTCTCTCTCTCTCTCTCTCTCTCTCTCTCTCTCTCTCTCTCTCTCTCTCTCTCTTTTTCTCTTCAGTTTCCCTACACCTTTACTTCCATTACTTCCCCCCCTTTCTTTTTAAAAATTGATAATTGAAACGCAATTTTGGTTTCTATCAGTGTCTTTCATTAAATGAAATGCCGCGGAAGAATATTTATAAATCTGTAAAATATTTTATTCTTGTGAATGCTTGCAGATGAGAGTGAAAAAACAGAAGCGGCATAGGAGAGCCGTTAGGTTTTACACGTCTTGTTTTGGGTTTTGAGAGCCATTTAATAACCTTTGTGATGGAACATTTGTGCATCATCTTGTTGTGAATCGCATTACCCCTGCTGATATTGCATTGGCAAATATTCTAGGCGCCACAGTTAAACTTTTTACTACCAGGTTAATTTTGAGCAGCTCCATTTGTCTCTGACTTAACTTTGTTTGCTAAGCTAAAGATGTTTTTCTTTAATTAAATCTGTTTATGTGTAAAAATTCACTAAAATTTTGAAACAAATATTCTATATGCACCCATAGCTTTAAAAACATAATGGATTCAAGGCTAAGCGCCTTAAAAGTTGAACCCATAGAATTTAAATCCTGAATCCACCTCTGCTTACAGATTTGTTCTTTCAGAGTTGAAGAGCCTCGGTGGTTGCTATCGTGAATCACTGAATGTAGCTAATAACCTTATTACTGCACGGTTAGCCATTTTGTCTCTTCTTCTTGAGTAGCAACCAGTATGCGTGTTGCTTAAGTTCTCAGGACATTCTTTTGAGTTATGCAACTTAATCTGAATCTGACTCTATCGCAGATGTGACCATGAGAAGAGGAAATGTACCGTAGCTTGCATAACTTAAGTTATTGGAGAGAACAATTCTGAACACTTTTTTGTTGCTACTCAAGATGCTGATTTGCTGAGAAGTCTTCAAAAGGTATTTGAACTCACTTTTCCTCGGAGATGGTATTGATAATGTCTCATATTGTGATATCAGACATTGCAGTTATTGCAAAACTGGAATAGGATGTCTTCTCAGAAAGATCTTCCACAGATACTTGTTTAGTCCATTCCAAAAATGCTAAATTTGCAATCTCTAACTTGTCAGTAGTCACAAGATATTTAACAATCTAAGTGGGAAGTGTAAGAAACAAGTGAATCTTTGTGCATCTGCAAGATTATATCATGGTCTACCAGTTGATCTTGTCTCTCCTACCATGTAGGACTACGATGGTAAAAACTTGTAAAATATTTTGGTCTTGCGAGGAGTAACCTTAGCAATTCTAAATTCTTTGGTAATCTGAATGGTACCTTATATACAAGTGAGAGTGTGACCAAAATCTATCTTGTAGGTTTACCTCTTCAATTAAAAAGAAAGGAAAAGATCTCCACCATTTAGAACATTGTATTATGTACATACCAACTAGCTTTTCTCCTCTTTCTTTTTTTTCTTTTTCTTTTCTTTTCTGACCTTTGTTTCCCCTTTCTCCTGAACTGGGTTAGATAGGTGGTGTGCCTGTAATTTATGCTCTTAGGAATGCATTATTTCTTGAACAACCATCTTCATTTCAACGCCAGTTTGCCAAATCTGCTGAAGAAGAATGCCTTCATATGACTGACCTGGAGTACCATATGCTCAGATTTAGGAAAAGAGGAGACTGTCTGATGATGAACAAGGGGATTCTTTGGATGCACCAGAGGAAGAGGTAGACAATTTTTCACCGGTTCAGAATATCAAGACAAATGCTAAAAGGATTGGAACTGATGTCAAGGATAAATTTGCTTCAAGAGAAAGAAAGCTAAGGTTGGGGTTCATAATACTGTTGTATTTTACCTAGCGCTTAAAATTTAACTTGTTTCTTCTCTTGCTCGGTTGAAATATTGTTGTCCCTGAAGGTCTGTATGGTTTATGCTTTGCCTTTTACAGGGTCCAAACCCACTTTCGGTCAAGAAGAAAAAGAAAATCTGTGGATACAAATGTTACTACATCCGGAAAGGTGAGATTCAAGTGTCTAAAGTTACAAAACCAAACTGGGGTAACGTATTCATTTAGAGATGAAGGGTATTCAATTTTTTTCTGCCTGTCTGACCACCCATTTGTTAAATAGAGAAAAAAGAATGTCTACGTGTAACACCTCATAAATTGTCAGTGGTTCTTGTATTCTACACTTATTCAAAAGTCAAAACTATAGTGGCATCTATAATATCCGTGGGGAGATGGTATGCACTATCCAAATTTTTTGACTTGATTAGTTCCGATCGATTATTTATTAGTTCCATCTCTTTAGCGAAAACGTAGAATGAGTCTTCCATTCTTCCTCTAAAGATTCAGGGAACATGTAAAATTGCTTGGTGTAGTAGATTTTTACTAAAGTATAAAATGAGGTTGTGTTGACGATATGACGGATAACTTTCCTCAAATTATTAAGATGCTTCTTTGCAGTAACTTGCTATTGCATATTAACTTGGTTTTTACCTCCATGCATAGTATTCCTCTTAGGTGTGAATTGATGGTTGAAGGTAATAGTGGACGAGGTAGACCTAAAATGACGTGAAAAGAAATTATCCCGAGAGACCTAGAACCAGTGTTTTAATAGTGCAGGTGAAGTCTGGGCATTATATATCTCTTTGGGGCGGGTGTAAACTCCACAAGTAGTTTTAAATATTTTTAACAACATCTAATAATAGATTAAGACATGAAAAGATATAGAAAATATAGTCGAAATTGTATAAAAATCAAAAGAAAAAGCTGCAAAGTTTGATTAACTATCTACACATAGTGATTTTTGTATATGATAATATTCTAAGTCAACAAATTCTTTATTATAGAGATACTGAGAAAGCCTATATGGAACATAGGGTACAATCCGAGACGTAAAGTATGTAGGCATTCTTGGGGTTTATAAGCAAATAATCCAAGATGTAATGCGTCTGTGGAATACACGCCCCACCTTGCCAAATGCTAGCCTATACCTTGGTTGGTAGAGTTATCTGATATCTGTGCTGCTGGGAGTAGTAGATACTTGGTGGAATAGTCAAGGTATGTGCAAGCTGGCCCGAACACCACCGTCATTAAAAGAAGGACTAGACCTTCGGCCCCTAAGGTTGCCTCGAGCTGTTTAGAGGTTGTCTCACCCCGAGGCGAGTCCAGATGTTCTATTTCAAACATTGCCTACAACCTATAGAACTAATAAAGGCTTAGCTACGAGAAATATGCATAAGAAGCAAACAGTCCATATAGCAGTACCAACTAGTTGGGGTTGGACCTGTAGATTGTCATATTAACTTTTTGGATTTTGTAAGCTCTTTTGCTTTAGCCTAGTATTTTTTGTATCAAAGCTGACTCTTTCCCTCTCTCTTGTACTTCTTGCATCTTCTTGATGCCTTTTTCTATTTAACTCATTACTTCATAAAAAATAAAAAAGAATAGTTGGGTTTGAACCTTACAAGTTTTGTTACAGTTATGTTTTTAGTCTGTTGGAGACTTGTGCGTCAGTGTAGATTAATGTGATGCTTAAAGAATATCTAGTTTTAGAGAAACTCTAAGTTGACTTAAAAGACAAATTATATAGTAATTGGAACAAAATGAGCCTGAATAGAGCAGAAATATAGCCGGTCCAAACTAGTTTGGGCTTGAAGCTAAGTTGATTGAGCAAGTTAATTATGACAATGTTGGTTTTTTTATGGAAAATTAAGTTGGGTGGGTTAATTCTCTCGGCAAGAAATCTGGTTAACTCTGAAGCGTAATCCAGGATTTGTGAGATCTACCCCTTATAGAAAGAAGTGTAGAGACACCCCGGAGGATATAATGGGTTTTGTAAGTTCTTCTCTGGGGATATATTGAGGACATGATGTTGGAATTAATTATCAGAAGTTATAAGGTGTAGATCAGTACTAGTAAAGATATGCTTATACTATTAAAATGAATGAAAAATGCGGAGATATGTGATAGCCACAAGTGAAAATTGCTCCTTCATCCCGCTTGATAGGCCATTGAATTTCAGAATTGGTTATAAACTGAACATGGAAGGTCAAGTGCAGGAAAGCAAGAATGTTGATGGAAACGTGAGCAGCAGGAAGAGGTCAAACATGCACAAAAATGTTGCACAAGGAAATACTTAGTGTACAGGGCATCCACCAGGAAATCTTTTTCCCCTGACTTGCTTTTTCAATGTCAGGTAAATGGTTATCTATAAAGGTAGGAGTCCTAATGCTGATGCTGCATCACAATGAGAGCATTTGTTCGGGAGCACCATTTTTTTGAGAGCAACCAAGAGTTTTGATTCTTTCTTGGGACTGTTGTTTCCTCAACTAAATCCATTTCTTTTGTTGTCCTGTGCTAGGATCTTTATGAGTAACTTTTGCATTATTATTGCATCTTTTGAACAGGAAAGTTACTAGGAGGAGAAACCTAATACTATGTGCATAGTCTTCAACCCTTTCGGTCAAGGAGGAAACTTGAAATTTTCTTGGGAAGAGGAGACTAATTATTGGGAGGATAAGTTATCTTTCAACTTAGAGCAGCAATAATGGTGACTTTTAATTTGGGGTTACTGTTTATGGCATTGACTAATCTGGTTTCAACTAATATCGAGTTATCGACTATGACCTTTATCCCATAACATGTTAAGAATCCCAGATTTATAATATGTAAATCACGTTTTCTTTTAATCAGAAAATTTGCATCAGTTATATGCTTGGTTGATTTTAGATCATACGGAATCTTTATGAGTTATGTAGCTTTTGCAGGAGGAATTTTGATTAACGGATTACTATAAACATAGTATATAGTGTGCTTATAGTAAAAAAAAACGTAATACAATAGAATTTGAGAATTTTTAGCACGAATTGTGTGATTCTTCTCCTCCAGGAAAGCCACCTACCACATGGGTCCTGCCAGTGGGTTATCCTGTATAAGCGAAAGTTTATTGGCCGTCGTGAAATTAGTGTGACAAGTTTCTTGACACTTCACGAAACTTTTTATTTTTTTTCTTTTGTTAAAGAGGAAGACGAAAATGAAACGCTTGCTCCGTGCACCAATCCTAGTTATGAGAAGAATTTATTAGTTCTCGATTAAGTCATATAAATTTTTACTTTAAATTGTATTAAATACTGTTAAGTTGATTAATTTAATACAAATATCATATGCGATAAAATATGTTTTGAAAGCTATCGTGTCGGGAGAATGGGAGAATTAATTTTGTAGTCCTTTATAAATATGTTTTTAGTTTCTTCTTTTTATAAGAGATCTTTGTTTTTACACATAAGAAATCTGAAAATCTATTGAAATTGTAAGTGACAACAAGAGATCATTTCTTCTTCTTTATACAATTAAGATCAGATTGGCCACCTTAAGAATTGCCGAAACAAAAGTCCAGCATAAAAACGTCAATTTTGCTTTTCCCTGAAAAGAGGGATACCTTATTTTTGGAGGGGGAAAAGACAAAAGCTTCATTTTTAAAATTTTTAATCCTAACCTTTTCTTTTTCAGGAAAAAAGCAAGGAATAAAAAGGAGGTCAATTAAATCAGAAGAAAATGTAATATTCGCGCACTGACCACCAAAGCCATACATCCTCGTCGGAATCCACCACTGACCTACTCACGTTTCCAAAGACTGTAGATTCTTCATTAAAGCACTTCAATTGCTCAATAAAATTCCCTAAAAAGAATGAAAAGTTTGAAGGTATATAGGAGATAATCTCATCCTATTTTTGATGTTGAATATTTTTCTTTAATCTAAAAGTTAATCTTATTCTGCTGCTAATAACGAAAAAAAAAAATTTAAGAACTTGACTAAAATCTTAATTCTCTAAACCAAAAAGTTTTTCTTGAAAAACCCACTTCTAATTTTACTTGGCCAAATAAACTATCAGAATTTTTTTTAAAAATCAATCTGTTTAAAAAATAATTTACTTTTTCTAACATCAGAGCAAATTATTTTTCAAAAATTAAAGAAATATCAACTTAGATTTTTCCAAAACGTACCAAAAATTTGCAGACCATTTTTTATTTGAAAATTTGAAACGGCTGATTTTTTTATTTTTTATTTTAGAAAAAACGAATTCAAAACACCAAACCAGGAAGTAGGAGGATATAGCGTCAGACACCTACCACCACACCAAACCCATTGGACCCCACAATCCTACGTTCAGCCAAATAAACTCACCCAACTCTTCAAAAACCCACAATTCAAAAGGGCTCTTTTAACTACTTTACTTGCCTTAACCAGACGGCAGACGCCATTCGCAGCCAAATCCACCTATCTCCCTTCTTCTCCCTTTCCTCTTTCTTCATTTCCACTCTTTGCAATGGAAGCCCAATTGTTAAAACTTCCTTCTCCTTCCTTAACAAGTACCAATTCTTCAACACACAGTAACCTTTTACCCCATCAAAAATGGCCACTTTTTTCTAAGTTTCAATTACCCAATTCAGGTAGTGGCATTACACTTCGCCCCCTTCAAGCTTCTGCTACTTCTCTTGGGTAAAAAAAGCTACAATCTTTACTCCTTTAACTTCCTTTTTCTACTTTTATTTTTGAAGCATCATTTGTTCTTTATAGTGGAATACGTTCTTGAAATATTTAATCTTTATTAGCTCTGCATGTGTTTAGGTTAATGCCTCAGTGAATTTAATTTCCGGGTTCTGCTTTTTGCAAGCTTCCCATATCAAATTACCTTGATGAAGCTTCAATATTTATTCTTAACTTCCAATTCTACTTTATTATTCGAAGAATCATGTATACTTTATAGGATCGCGTTCTTGAAAAAGTCAATCTTTACATGCTCTGCAATGTGTTTAGGTCAATGCCACTGTGAATTTAAGTTCTGGGTTCTGCTATTTTGCATGCTTTCTATCAAATTACCTTGATGATCTTAGTTTTGTAAGGTTATTTCACATTAGGGAGTTAAAATTTTCTTTCAATGAAATATGAACTTTTATGCTACTGAATTGGAATATTCACTTTCTTTTCCCCTCCTTAGGTTATGCTTTGCACTGACATTTTTGTTTAGTCCGTGCTTCAGTTCCATTAAAATTCGTGAGTCTTGGCGCAATATGCCAATTGTCTCATGAGTCATTCTTAAAATTTGATTTTGAAGTGTTTATAATCACGTTTATGGCTGCTCAATCAAAACTTGCCCTTATCGGTTTGACCAACATTTCTACTATTGCCATTGTTTTGCTGCAATTGGTAGGAGTGGTTTGAAGTAATAGAGGAGAGCAGATTATCCACTTTCCCTGAAATGACCTGGACCAATAGAGAAATCCCAATTCATTGAGCCTTCTTAATAATTTATGTTACCTACATTAGCAATGCAAGAAAAGTCCCCAGTGAATGTGAAACTTTTGAATCACTATCAGGCTTATCCCGTGATGTAGTCAGCCGTTTCCTAGTCTTCCTCCTTTGTTTGTGTGTTTTCTTGGAAAATACATAGCATGCTGGAGACATGGCTCAAACTTGCGTGCCTAATTGTTGGAGCCTTTGGGCCACATAGTTTGTAAACATTAGAATTATAAGACATCTAAACAGAGTTCAACCTTCGGATCACTAAGTTTTTCGAATTATAGGTTGTTGAAAACATAAATAATAAAGGAGGAAGATGAAAATGATATTGAATGTGGCAGATAAGCTGGATATCTAAGGAACATAAGATCAAGTTGCCGCCAGGCATAAAAGTCATACTGTCTACTAGGGAAATTGAAACAATCAGGCATCTCAAATTGATAAAAGTCAGGCTTTTATTATGATGATATTCCTTTCATCCGAATGCCAAGGTTTGCAAGTAGCAGGGTGGATTATGCGATAAGTAAAAAGACTTTCAAGCACCTTAAGAAGATTTAATGAAAAAATTGCATCCAAAGTCAGAGGCGAGACCAGGATTTGAAGTTTATGGGTTCAGAATTTTAATTATTTGAGTTACTGGGTTCTAAATCAACGATTTATAAATATTTAATTGATTTCTTAACATAAATACAGGGTTTGAACAAAAGTTACTGGGTTCGGCCGAACCTGTAATCTATACATTGGCTCCGCCCCTGTCCAAAGGTGTGTCCTATTGGTCAATGAAATGGGTTGAGAGCATAAGCTCCGGGTTCAAATCCCACCATAGGCAAAAAACTAGACGATTTCTTCCAATATGTTCAAGTCTTAATGGTCAGAGTTACCTAGTACCTGTTGGTTGCTGGTGGGAGGTAGCAGGTATCCCGTAGAATTAGACGAAATCCGCGCAAGTTGGCTCAGACAACACGGTTTTAAAAAAAAAAGGATTTAGTGAAGAAATCCCCTTTAAGCTAAATGAAAATATCGTAGCATATTTGAGGACAACAGTGAAAATCTCCATTCTGCTCATCTCTAGGCTGCACCGTGCTGAATGAGATTGTGGCATTGTGTCTTGCATCTTTAAGAAATGTCTTTTTGTATTGTGGTGAGATAGACATGGGTGGGCATTACCTAATTTCATATTAAACAGCTCTAACGCTTTGCTCACAACTCAGGAAATAAGCATTGTGATGTGTCTTGCTTTGTTTCCAGACTTGGGCCAAAGAAGAGAATAGATGAGACGGAGAGTTACACTCTTGATGGTATAAGGAACTCTTTAATTCGACAAGAAGATAGCATAATATTCAGCCTTGTGGAGAGAGCTCAGTACTGTTACAATGCGGAGACGTATGATCCTGATGTTTTTTTGATGGATGGGTTCCATGGCTCTTTGGTTGAATACATTGTCAAAGAAACTGAAAAGCTTCATGCTAAGGTATTCTCATTCTAAGCATGCATGTATAGGAGTATCTCTTTTCTTTGCATATTTTTCTGATTGGTAGCTTTATAGGTTGGAAGATATAAAAGCCCTGATGAGCACCCATTCTTCCCAAAAGAATTACCTGAGCCAATGTTGCCACCCATGCAGTTCCCAAAGGTGCAGTATTCGTCACAATCTGATGTGCTGTTTTTTCCGATATGGAATTTGATAATTTATATACACATTTCTGTTTTCTATATTGTAATCATCAGATATTAGATATCTAGAATGATGCACTTGGATGCTAATTTATGCTGTGAAAAGCTAGAGAAATTTCTTTCCTATCTACGTATGTACAGACTGCAGGGACATACCCAGAAATGGATGCTTTCTCTGTCCTCTGAGTAGGTTCCGTGTTGGTTCCTGTTAATTGGAAGGACCTATACAGCTGTCCTAGACTTAGGATTTTTTTTGTTTCGAATGTAGGATCATAAGTTGTGTATTGTTTCCTTACCCTTTTCATCAATTTACCGCTCTTATTTAGGCCATCCTCTCATGAGTAAACCATTTTATTTATTTGTAAAGGTTCTGCATTCAGTTGCTGATTCAATAAATATCAATGTCAAAATATGGGAAATGTATTTCAAGAATCTCCTCCCAAGATTAGTAAAGGAAGGTGACGATGGTAATTTTGGATCTACAGCAGTTTGTGACACTATATGCTTGCAGGTATGTGTTCTATTAAGCTCTGTCTCATTAGAGCTAGCTTGAGATTAGGCACTGGAAATTATATTGCTTTCCGTGGCTATTCTTGTTGACATTTTATATATTTGCAAGTCCTTCCGTCCCCTAACTGGCCTCGATTTTTGCTTTATCGAGTCATTTCCTTAGACCAAAAACATCGACATAACGCTGTGAAATCTTCTGTCCAAATAGCCAGTGTCTTTTAGGGCAATAGGAACTATGCTGTCAGAAGATGAACTCAAGGCCTTGAAATAAGTGTCACCGTGGTAGAAGAATGATCATTCCGTTTCCAAACAATATCTCAAAAGTTAATGCTGATTTGATGATAGGATTCCAGATAGATTGTGAATAGCTTTTCATATCCCCTCCCATCGACAATGTGTTTCGCTTTAGTTCCCGTTTTATACCATATTTCTTTGTTATAAGTGAACTGCCACAGCAATGTTCTGAGCAATCTGTGCATCTAAGGTTAGAGCCTTCTTGCCCTGTCCTGATGTGCAAGATCATCTGTTAGAATGAGTAGAACCAGCCACATCACAAAGCTCCTTTTTTTTTTTGGGGGGGGGGGGGGGGGGTTTGTTGGGTGGGGGTTGGGACGTGGGGAGTATTGGTTTGGGTGCATCTCGAGTATTTCATCGAGTACTTGTCACTCCCTCCCACCAGTACAAGCTAGTTAGGGTTAACGTTGAGCGACAACTACGTTAGGTAGATAGAAAAGAAGATCATCGAGCTATTTTGTCCTCCTGCTGGTAAGTACCGACGTCCACTTGTCCCCACTGTTTGTTCATTCCTACGCTTCCTATCGACC
>NW_017672323.1:21020-28765 GCF_001879085.1 Nicotiana attenuata
GTGGGGGTTGGGGACTGGGGAGTATGTTTGGGTGCATCTCGAGATTTCATCGAGTACTTGCATCCTCCCACCAGTACAAGCATTGGGTAACTTTGAGCGACAACACTTAGGTAGATGAAAAGAGATCATCGAGCTATTTTGCCTCTGCTGGAATCCGAGTCCCATTGCCCCATGTTTGTCATTCCAGCTTCATCGACCGCTGGGCCATACCTTTGAGTGCACCATATCTGGGAGCAGTAGTTCATATTTTTGATATATTGTCTGATTAGGGTGCAACTAGCTGGAAAATCAAACTACTTCTGGGTTAGCTTTATTGGACTTATATTTCTAAGTTTAAGCTCAATCTAGTTGAATTTCCTCTATTGTACTCAGAATTTAATAGGAATAATATGCTCAAGCTTTGCTTGCCATGCCAAGACCACCACAGAGTTTCAATCCTCTAAAGGTCTTGATTATTTTTTTATTCTTTTTGTGATATAGATTTCAAATAAGACTAACATATTTAGGACTGTTTTGGAGTATCAAAATCATTTTTCTCTATTTAAGCAAGTGATTAGTTGAGAATTAAGTAAATAATCAATTATTTAGAATTTACTGATTGGTGGAACCCTATATGCAGGCCCTGTCGAAGAGAATTCATTATGGGAAATTTGTCGCTGAAGCAAAATTTCGAGCCTCACCAGATGTCTATAAGGCTGCCATAAGAGCACAAGTAATTCATTTTCTAATATGCTCACTTATGTTTAAGGAAATCTATTGCTTAAATTTTTTGTAATGAAGAAAGTGAATCCAGCTTAATTTCTCTGCTTTGTGAATTGTGTTAAAAATGCGCAAGAGCGCTTATATTGTTATTTTGTGATGGCTATCATTTCCCAGGACAGAAACGGACTGATGGATTTGTTGACGTACCCTACTGTTGAAGAGGCTATCACGAGGAGAGTAGAAATGAAAACCAGAACTTACGGACAAGAACTTAACATCAATGGACCGGAAAATGGAGGTGACCCAGTGTACAAAATAAAACCAAGCCTAGTTGCTGAATTGTACGGCGACTGGATCATGCCATTGACAAAGGAAGTTCAAGTTGAATATCTCCTGAGAAGACTGGATTAGAAAGGGAAAAAAACATCTGCTGGAAGTCATGTAACTTATACGAGTATTGAATTATATGCAGAAATATTATATTGTTCCACCAGAGATGGACATCTGTGGATGCAGATGGACATATTGTTTCTTACAGTGATTTCTTGCATTGTAAATGAACATTGAAGTGGTGAAAGAAGTAAACTGTGATTCTTTGCCTAAGAATATGTTGATAACTTGTTGTAATTTATGATTTATAGTCCTTGAGAATGTAGAAGAGAGATGTACTTTTGAGTTATGAACATTATAAGCTGGTCTTTACCAATGAATTCCCATGTTGTTTCTGTCAGTGCTTTTGTACACTGTACTTTTCCAGATATGTTTAAAGGTTTCAAATTCTTTTGACTGTTACCAGAGAAACCGATCTGTTTTGACCAAAGCCTTGCTGCTATTTTCATCTTGTGAAGTCTCCAAAAGCCAATAAGAGTTTGCATCCATCGCTAGCAGTCCTGAGGTGTCAAATTTAAAATAAAAGGCAGCCCGGTGCATTAAGCTACCGCTATGTGAGGGGTCCGGGAAGGGCCGGACCTCAAGGGTTTATTGTATACAGTCTGCAAGAGGTTGTTTCCACAGCTCGAATCTGTGATCTCCTGGTCACATGGCAGTAACTTTATCAGTTACACCAAGGCTCCCCTTCCTTGAGATGTCAAATTTAGTTTTTGTTTTAAAAAAAGTAACTGAATTTACCTGTTTGAACATGACTATATTCATTGATGAGTCAATTTAACCCGTCAAAAAATTTGAGTTATTTTGTACTACGCGAATAAGCCCAATCAATAAAAAAAATACTCTATGTTCACTTTTATTTGTTCAGTATTATAAAAGTATATTTTTACTTGTCTTTAGCAAATCAAGAGAAGGGTAATTTTTCCCCCGTTTTAATCTTATCATTAACTATTCATTTGTCAAGACTTTTTAAAATACTATCATTACTATGAGTATTATTTTAAAATATCTATTTTATTTATTATTTTTTAAGGGGAGTTCAAAGTCTATTGTGAACCGTAAAAGTGAATGGAGGAAGTAAATGAAACGCTTACTTATTTCTGGGTTCAACTTCTATAGCATCAGACAAAACGCTTCTCCTACTATAGAAAAATACTAGTACTATATTTCTTTTTTATTTTCCTTCGAGAAAAGTTTGAAACGTTATTTTACTGATGTATTTCTAGTATTTTATTTTTGATGTGCATGTGCATTGAGCGCGTCATTCTTTCTGGTTCAATTGTATACTTTGTAGTTTGTACATCTAAAAATAAATAAATAATTCTAGTTGGGGGTGGTTGCAAATGCAAGCCATAAATCTCGGGCCAGAAATGCCAACTGGATATGTTTGTTGAGAAATTCTTGATTTTTTTAAGAGCAGGAATCAATCTCAAACGTATCAGCAACGCTAAAATTTAGAAAGAAATATCCGTTTCCCAAAAAACTAATGGAAATAAAGATAGATATGCTCATTGACTTCTTTGTCCGCGGTGTTTCAAGAACACGGAATTGCTGCTCTTTGATATATATATTTTTTTTGTTTTGAGAAATGTATATTTCGCCACTTTTTAAAATAATAGTTAATAAAATATATTATTTATATATTTTACTTTTTATATACATATAATATTTATATCTTATATGCTTTTTAGCAAAAAAAAAAATACAATTAATTTCGGTAGACCAATTAATTTTGTACTTGACCCTCTCTTTTTTTTTTTTTTTAAGGAAAAACAACCACATTTGCAATTTGTTACATTTAATGGGATAGAGACAGATATAGAGACCGAAACATCTGCAAAGAACCATCTAGGTTCTAAATACTTTATTTAATAATGAGTTAAATTTTATCTGCTGATCGTATAAACTTTTAATACTACTCATTTTTTTTCTAAAAAGTCAACCGTAGATGAATCTCAACAGTAAGTTTGCGTTGGTAATCTAAAATATAAATATTTAATATATTATAATATTTTTAACTCATACCAATATCAAAAAGTTACATTATCATTGAATATAATTTAGTTTCATATATTATTTAGTGGTTAATTGAAAATTTTAAATAAACTTCATAAAATTTTTGATAAGCCACACAGCTAAAATTTGCTAAGAGAAGTGACACCATTCTATTAAGCGAATCTTCCCAAATTAACTACTACTATGATTTAATTCCATCTACCGATAGTTCATATGTATAGTACGGTAACTTATTATTTGTGACAAGCTAGTTATCCATTTTCGATTTAAAAATAGGAATTTTCATAAATCACTATAGTTTAAACTCTAATAGCTATAATTTGTCTAATTATTATTCATAGGTACTGTTCGCAACAAATACAGCATGTGTCAACTGTATTCGCTTGCGCAACGAATACAACATGTATCAACTGTATTTGTTCGCGCAATTATATTCATTCGTGCAATGAATATAATATGTATAAAATGTAACTAAGGCAAAATACAAGGATGATAAATATAGTGTAAATACAATATAAATATTTAATGTGTTGCGTAATTTTCTCGTTTGTATATTCAGTACATAACTTATTATTGCAACAAGTTAGTTATCTATTTTTATTTAATTTCATCTACTGGTAGTTTATATGTTCAAGGTACGGTAACTTACTATTGCAACAAGCTAGTTATCCACTTTTTAATTTTGATATCTCACGTTTGAGGTGCGATCTGTCTTCGTGTATCTTACGTGAATACGAGATATTTTATGTAACGAACTATTCTTTAAGCTTGGTCGCAACTCACAGTTGATGTTAAAGCGGACTTATTTGTATAAATAAATGTGTGGTACACGGTTCAAAATTTTATTTAAAAGGTAGTAATAATGATTAATGGATAACATGCAGTTGGAAGGTAGAAAGTAAGGCGTATCCTACGGGTTCCACTAACAAATGAGCTGTAACTTTGAACATTGCCTTGGACTTTGTATATTGTTACTCCACTTCATTAATTAATCCCATGTTCCCTTATACTCCTTTCGGTTCAAAATAAGTGATTTGAAATTCACCTTTTAGCATTAATTAGCAATGGAATTGACCATATTAATCTTTACTATCTCACATAAACACTCCTAACACATATTCCAACACTATTTACTCCAAGGACAATGTAAGAAAAAAATCATTAATTCATTCTTAAAATCGAGAAAAATCGCTTATTTTGGACCACAAGAAAAAGGCCAAAATATCACTTATTTTGGACCGGAGGGAGTATTATTTTATTTAAAAAAAAAAAAAGCAATCCGGTGTATTAAGTTTTTGCTATGTGCAGGATTTGGGGAAGTGGCAGACCATTGTACACAGCTTTATCCTGCACTTTTGCATGGGCTATTTTCTACATCTTGAACCCGTTCACATAACAATAACTTTATTTTATTACTAAAACATAAATAATAAGATAAACCTATATGACAGTTAAAGAGAGATTTACATTTTACAGTTCAGTGAAGTTTCCACTTTTCCACTATAAATAAGTCTTCAATATTTCCAAAAAAGACGCTTAAAAAATACAGCTTAATTAGCTAAGAAACTCTAGAGAGTGCGAGTACTACTGTAGCAATGGAGGTGGTGAGAAGGAGGAGCTTCGGTTGGCCGACAATGGCGGTGTTGCTAACTTGCGCCTTGTTGGTGATGGTACCCGAAGTCTACTCGGTTCGGTACATTGTGGGATCGAGAATGGGTTGGACTAGCAATGTCAATTACACTAATTGGGCTAAGGACAAACATTTCTACAACGGCGACTGGCTTTGTATGCTCTTTTTCCCTTGGATCTACTCCCTTTTTAGCTCCTTTTTAAGATATCTTTGTTCTTAGCTCGCTTCTAATAACTTTTCCTTAATTAGCAAATTATTAGAGGTAGAGGCGGATCTTAAATATAGGAAATGCTTCTTTGGTTTGAATTTAGTATAAATTTCTGTTTTTAGTAATTTTATGAATAGAATTTTGTTTCTCCAATAGGAGGTTGGACCTTTAGTTTTCTGTTGAAGCTCTTCAGTTTACCCTTATTTCGCTTGTTGTTTGGGTGTATTATTTTGTTACCCTAAGAAAATAGCAATCTTTTCTGCCGTTCAGATCTATGGTTTTAGCTTGCATTTAGAATGCCTTTTACACTTTTACCTAAGTTGAATGATAAGAGATTAAGCTAGCGTTTGGACATAGATTTGATTGAAACTTGAAAACAGATTAAGTTGTGTTGAAAAACAATTTTTGAAAGTTGAAGTTGTGTTTGGTCATGCATGTTATTTGAAGAAAAGTTAGAAGTTTTGTGAGTTTTCACCAAGAAACTGCGGGAACTTGAGAATTTTTGAAGTTTTCCCCCAAAACATGATCATATTTCATATTTCATAAACGAACAATGGTTTCAAAAAAAGTTTGAAAATTGATGGTAAAATCTATGGCCAAACGGGAGCTAAGAGTTTCCAGCTGGGCACTTTCTGAGCTGAAAGTTTGAAGCTTTCTTTTTGTAACTGTTATTAGCTTTGCACAAAGCAACTTCTCGGGCTATAAGCATTATATTTATCATAAAAATAGCAGTGTTTAATTTGTATTGCTGTTGCCCTTTTCTTATTTGTGGTTAACCTAGAATCTAAGTCGCAGAAATATCCCTACAGTTTTACAATTAAAGAAAGCATCCAGCTCAAGTTACTTGGTATTCTTTGATATAGTTGCAATATCATTAGAATTCCCATTTGACTCGTGATTTTGATATCCTTGGTTTTGTGTAACTGTAGAGATAGCTAAGCAACTTCACCTCTGATCTCAAACTTTTTTTCTTCTCTAAATTGCATTAGCACATAAAGATAGGTAGTTGTGCGAGCCATAGCGTAGAAAACTTGTTTTGACCTTTAGGTGTCTGTAAAATTCTATCATTATACTCAAGATTCAGTCTAACAGTCTTGGTTGGTTGTGAGGTTCAAGTAAATAGTGATGCTCATATTTTAATTTTTAAGCCAATTTACAACAATTAAATGCTTGAGATAATGAGTTTGGTAGGACATTATAGTTAAATCTAGAGAGGAATATGTCCGTGTATAAGACAATAATTCCAGCCACATGCTTAGGTGTCACCCTCATGCCTGATCCTGTCCAGAATCATCCAGTTGTATGTAGGGACAAAGTTGTTTGTGACAATGTTGGTTACCAGCTAATGCTGGACAAGCACACGAAGTTTCCTAATCTAATTTGGCAAGTAACGTGTAATTTGGCAAGTCACAATACTTCTCGTCTCACAATATAGTGTTTGCTGACTGCTATGTTTATCTCGTTGCATAATTAACTGCAAGACACATTACAAGTTAGCAGAAATGACTATCTACAGACTACGTAGTCATGCCATATGCATATGAAACTTTGTTTTCTCGAATACAGAGATATCTGCAGCTACTCATTGCTGTTCATTAACTCTTTCTCTGCCATCCCAGATTTTGTGTATGACAGGAACCAGGCGAGTGTGCTTGAGCTAAACAAGACCAACTACGAGAACTGCATTACAGATCACCCTCTCCACAATTACACCACTGGAGCAGGAAGGGACGTGGTTCCACTTAATGTGACGAAGACCTATTATTTCGCTAGTAGTGGAGGACTCTGCTATGGAGGCATGAAAGTGGCTATTCATGTTGAAAAGGCACCTCCACCACCAAAAGCTGCTCCAGTACGTAGCGGTTCGACTATTGTGCTCACCTCTTTTACAGGGCAAATACTGATACCAGCTCTTTTTGCAACTTCTGCTGTGTGGAATGCATTTCTTCTACTCTGGTAGGATGGTCAATTGTCCAAAAACGTTGGATGGTTAAGACAATTAGTTAAACCAAAGTGTCAAGAAAGTGTTTTAGTTTTGTCTTGCGTGTGTTTGTATTTTCTTTTTCTTGAAAGTTACCATTTTTCTTTTCGCTACTGCCATCATCATTTGACCTGAAAATCAATTTTTTATTTCAGATCAAATTGGTGGGGTTCATTTGAAAAAATTGTTTATTTATGTTTTACATAAACAACTGTACCAAATATTTCATCGGAGAAATTGATTGCGTGGATCACGGAGGTCTTTCATGTTACTGTTCTTGAGTGAATGCATTGGTCTCTTAATCCGTGTTAATTGTAGTACCTCTCTTAATTAATATATCCATCATTAATTTGTTGTAAGTTGCTGTCTCGATTATTTGAGGCTCGAATTCGGATAGCCAGCTACTACCCCCCCCCCCGCGCCC
Organism: Nicotiana attenuata; assembly: GCF_001879085.1. NCBI lineage: Eukaryota > Viridiplantae > Streptophyta > Magnoliopsida > Solanales > Solanaceae > Nicotiana > Nicotiana attenuata. The sequence continues at coordinate 28,369 of NW_017672323.1, forward strand.
CCCCTCCTCCCTCCCCCTAAAAAGAGATACAATATTTCCCAAGTCATCCAAATTTCAAATGTATTTAAAAGGTCTCATTTTGAAATGTAGTGAATCTTTACATGGTGGTCCTCAGCAATGTTGTTGTGAAAAGTTTGTCTGCATTTTAAGAGTTCACATGATAGATTCTGATCATTTTGCTGTCTATCTAAAAGAGGGAAATAAGGAGCGTAGGTTGGATTGATGGATTCATTATCAAATCCTCTCTGGCGAGGCCGATGGTGGACCCCGAGGCATGTGACTAGATGATTTTGTACAAGTAAATTACCTTTTCTTAACAGCTGGTTTCGAATATAATACGTATGGTTGGGTGTGACCCCCCCCCCACCCCCCCGACCCCGGGTCGGCGTGACTAATT
>NW_017672323.1:28785-83545 GCF_001879085.1 Nicotiana attenuata
AACCCCCGGGTGGCGTGCAATTAAATAGGCGCTACAAAATGTTTGAATTATGTGTAATGTCTTAATAAAATTGTTTACCTCGAAAATACGATTAACAATTAAATTTGATTTGTGGTTTTAAAGATATGTGATTTAGTTCAATACTGATTAATAATCAAGAAATAAGAAGTAGAAGTGAAAAAAACAAGTGAATCAAACCAATGTTATTCAACAGTAGTGACCTTGAGCTTAGTGACCTCGAGATGGATTAAAACAATAAAGTAAGAACAATAAATGTAAAGGACAATTCTGATGAACAGTAAGAGAGAAAAGTAGAATAGTATATTCTTGCCAATGATGAGATGCGATTACAATGATGGGGTCCCCTTTATATAATAGGGGAACGCTAAATAAGGTATATTTCTATTTACAGTAAAGAATATTCTTGGTACAGTTGTCTAACCGCCTAGTACGGAATCATACAATCCTATTCCGGGATTTGCGCCATGACTTGGGGACGTGGCATGATTCTAGCTCATTCTGTTACAAATGATAACGGTACAATTTCGGGGTCGGACATACTTAACCTTGGTATTCCTCGCACTCCTATCTCTGCGCATTGCATTCCGTCCTCGAGCTCGAGCCTAGTGTGTTGACCCCGAACTCGAGCTTGCTTGAACTCGGACCTAAGGCGATCCTGGGCTTAGGGCGACCTCTCGAGCCTATGGATCGAAGGTATATGATCTCAACCGTATACAGATAGTCCCCGCGTTTCTTAGAGTAAGATGATAAGAAACGATTTGAACCTTAATTCCCCGGAGTTTATAGTGATGATGTCATTTCCGTGACGTAGGCGCTCAAAGTGACTGAAACGTCCCGTCGGTTCGCTTTCCCAAAACATTAATTGCACGCCAGTACTGGTCGGCCATTAGCGTCGCCGAACCGTTGTCTCCTTTCTATAAATATGAGGCTACTTCTTTGAATAAAGGACATTACTCTTTCATCACCTTTACTCTGATTCTTCTTCATTTCTTTCTCTAATCATCTGTTTTCTTTAAGCACCGGAAAACACCAAGTTCCCGTAAAACACCACGTTCTGTACTCTTTAGCTTAGAACCATGGCTAAAATTTCCAAAACGGTTCCCAAAAAAGATAAAGCGTCTTCTTCTTCTACCTCCCAGCCGGACAAACTGGTGGTGCCGCCGACTCTTGAAGAAATCACCCCCGGCCCTTGCGTGATTAAGAAGGACTTCAATATTGAAAATCCCCCTAATTTTCCAGGCCTATGCGAGCATGCATCTTGATATCTTATTTTGATATTGACGAAGTACCTCGAAGCAATGAAGAGGGACTGCGACTGGGGGGACGAGGTCCTAGTTCAGATCCCGAGCCCCGAGGAAAGCATTATTACCCACGTGGAGGGTTTTTTAAGTGTTTATACTTACCCTTTCACACTGGGTCCCCTTGTTCCGGTAGTGATCGACTTCTGCAAAACATACGAGATCACCTCAGCCAGATTCACCCCTCTTTTTGGCGCATCGTGATCATGCTGTGCTACTTTTCCGAAAAGGCTGAGGGGTTGGAATTCACCCTCAACCATCTGATGTGATTATATCGGTCCCAGCTATTTCGAGGGCTCGTCAAGCTGAAACGTTGAACAAAGAAAGCCTTCTTTGCTAGTAACGACGAAGCCAAAGATCGAGGCTGGATGAGTCGGTTCATCAGAGTAAGGACTTCGGATGTTATCCCCAGGGATAAAATGTCGTTCCCGGAGAGATGGAACTTTGATCGTAAGTGTAGTTCTTCTTCCCAGTAGTTATTCATATTCAGCTTCCGTGTCTCATAATGCCTTTACCCTTTCTGCAGCCACTGCCAGGGCGCCTCACATGATCCCCAACCTCGAGGACTGGGCCCGAAATTTAGCTGCCACCTCCTCCTACGATGAGCGCAAATGGCGCGAATTATCGAGGGGCAAATGGGGGGCCAAACATCATGGTAAATTCTCTTCCCAAGTTTCAGATATTTTTCATTTGTTGGTGGCATCAACTTATTCATGTTTATTCGTGCAGGCATTGGAGATATATTCGAAATGAGGCCAGCTCCACCAGGGGAGAAAACTATGTCCTCGACCCCGAAATTAGGGAAAGACAATAAAATAAAAAGGGCTTCGAAGCCCGAAGATTCCCAAGATGAGGCGACACCTACCCGGAAGTCGAGGAGAAGACTCATTCATGTGGACTTGGATTCAGCCATTCAACACCTGGAAGATGAAGAGAACGATGGTGAAGAATCGGTGCTGGTATCTCGAACCAGAAAACCAATCGAAACCGTCAATGCCTCCGAACCTGATGCCTTGCCACTCGATGAAGGAACTCCGAATAGAGACTCAGGAAACGCCCTTGAGTCCCCCGAGATCGAGATCGTACCTTCTTCTTCAATAAATACACCGAAGGGGACAAGCGCTGAGAGGGCCGAAACTAGCCAGAGCGCCCCGAGTGAGGAGCTCGGGGCCATGACAATGGGTCACTCACTCTCTCTTCCAGCTTACTCCGAGGAGACAATGAAGGATGCTCGGGCTTTTCAAATACCTGATCCGAGCAAGATCCTTAAAGAAGACCCCTTTTGGGATTATTTCACCGGGGTTGACGATGTTGCTGACCTTAACGATGCATCCACCCTTTTCGAGGAGGCTCAACATCTTCTTTCTCAAGTAAATGCTAACTTTCATTGTTGTAACTTCCTCTTCCCTTCCTTTCCTTTGATTGGCATATCTTCATTTCATGTATAGGCCATCATCAAGGTTAGAACTTAGTTGTGCCAATGTGAGGCCGAGCTCAGGAGGGTTTCGGGTGAAGAGAAGGCTCTGAGGCTCCTCTGTGGCCAGAAGGAGGAGGAGCTTAAGGACCTTCGGGCTGAGTTGGCCAAAGCTCGAAAAAATGAGGCCGAGCTGGATGAGCAGGTAACTATGATTTTAACAGGGTATGGTCTTCTTGGCCTTACTTCGGAGGCTAATACTTCGATGTCTCAGATGCAGCAGAAATTGGAGATGATTGGGCAGCTTCGGAGTGTGGTTGATCAAGTTAAGGCTGACGGCCATAGGTGGAAAAAGAACATGGATGAGCTCGCTACCGATAAGGAAGCTGTTGCAGCCCAACTGACCTCGGTTGAAACTCAGCTCCGAGGCATTAAAGCGAAGGGTCTGGCCCAGGCCAAGAAAATCAAGGAGCTATAGGCATAGCTTGCTAGAGCCCGGGCTGAAGCTGCACAAGCTAAGGCTGAAGTTAAGAAAACAAAGGCCACGGCTAACAAGACTATCGCCGTGTACTTAAAAGATGCTGCAGCTATTCAAGCGGAGCTAAGGGAGGCCTCCGACCGGGAAAAATAGAGTAATGATTTGTCCAAGTGTCAAGCTCGGAGGGAGACTCTCGAAGAAATCCACGCTCGAGGGTTCGACCTTACTAAAGAGATAGTCGAAGCAAAGGCGCAGAAACCGATGCCAGGTTTCTTGTCTCTTCTGATGACGAAGATGCTGTGAGCGGCTCCGAGGGCGGGGAAGGTAAGGAAGGTATTCCCGAGGAAGAGGAGGCTCTCGAAGATAGAGCTGCCGAGGGTGCGGTTCTCGAGGAAGCTGCTTCCGGGGACGTAAACCCAAAATAGATTAGGGTCTCTTTTTCTTTTTTTGTGTAAGGACCTCTTGTAGGCGTTGTAAATATATTTTGTAAAACATCCCTCATGAATATAAAGTATCCTTTCGCTCTATCCTTGACTAGTGTTGAATTTTATTTGTTCTCATTTGTGGAAGATTTCAATTGTATAACTCAAATAATCAGTCCGAATATTGGTTCTAACTTAGAACACAATAAACCCTTAGGTTTTAATATAATACCCCTTATGGTTTTGTTAATCCTCGAGCTAAGTTTAAATTGATTTGATGTGAGCTCGGGATGTCGGGATTCTCGAGTCCGAGTTGAGTGAGAACGGGGTCTCGAACTCTATATGTTTTGGCCCTTAAGCCTTTTGAAGTTGGCCCTTAGGCTCTTTAAGTTGGCCCTTAGGCTCTTTAGGTTGGGCCGATTGCCTCTAGAGTGGCTATATAATTTTTTCCTCTTTTCGGCTAAAAGACTTAGTGAAAATTTTATTATGCCTTAGCATGTGTTTTCGTACCCATTGGGTTTTTCGAAGGTTCGACAAATCGGAACCTAATTAGTCTGTGTAAACATAATCGAATACCCCTTGAGGTTTTTTTGAAGGTTGATGTTATTGAAGCTTTCAAATTATTCGAGGGTTGAATTTATTGAGCCCTTTATATTTTTGCTTTTGCCGAGGGTAGCCTTATTTAATCATTTTTTTCAAGGTGTTTGAAGTCCTTTAATTTATGGCGGAAGTCGGACGTCTCCGAGTCGCATTATTTCGGCCGTAGCCTTTTATATGACCGTAGTCTTTAATATGGTCGTGGCCTTTTATATGGCCGTAGCCTTTTATTTGGCCGTAGCCTTCGAGTGTGTCTCTTGGACTTATTTCTCGATAATCTTTCGAACTTGTTTGAAAATTTAGTCCACGTGTATATTGGCCTTGGCCTTTGTTTCGGAGGGATGCCTCTTTGAGGTCTTATGAGTCCGAGTTTTCGATGACACGGATGGGCTGACTGTCGATGACAGTCCCCGAGTGTCTCGTAGTGGCGTTCGTGCTTTGGCTCTTGAGCCGTCTCCCCTAGGATCATAGGTGTAGAGCTCGTAAGATAGTAGACTTCTTTGATACATAAAGTGTTTTTTATATAAAAAGAAAGCTTCTTCAAATAATTGATACATGCGTACATGTTTTGCCGTCGGAGCTTCAATTATTCTATATGGACACGGTTCATCTGACCGTTTGGCCCATTACAAAGTTCTCGTATCGAGGCCCTCTTAGGCGTGAAGTATTTTCCTCGAAAATATGACCTCCGAGGGTGATGCCCCCCAGTATTCGAGGTTGATTGAAAAGAAGCCTTGGATACTGTTGAGTTCTCCTTAGGTAGCATATAGTTGTTGCCTCGTTGAAAATATTGCCGGTAAACCCATTTTCGACAAAATCCGGTCTAAGGGAAAAAGAGTGCAACGCATGCTTTAAAACCTAAGGCCTTCGTGTAAAAAGGGGTGCCTTCGATAGCTTTGATCGAAAACATGTACTGAGTTAGCTTTAAACTCAAATGGACAAAAGGATAGAGTCATACCTTAGCAGTAGTACCGTTTGAGTAATGATATGTTCCAATTGTTTGGTAGTTGTTCACCTTCCATCGTGCTAAGTTTATAAAATCCTTTACCGACAACTCCGAGGACTCGGTGCGGTCCTTACCAATTCGGGCCCATTTTTCCTTCATTCGATCTCGAGTATTGAGGGTGACTTTCCGTAGATCTAAGTCCCCAATTCTGAAATGTCGACGATTGGTCTTTCTATTGTAATACCTTTCGATCCTTTGCTTCTGCATGGCCATCCGAATGAGTGCTGCTTCTCGTTTTTTGTTTAATAGCTCGAGGCTGGTATTCATAGCCTCGTGATTTGAGTCCTCCGATGTATGTCAAAACCTGGCGCTGGGTTCTCCGACCTCGGCAGGGATAAGGGCCTCAGATCCATATACCAAAGAAAATGGCATAGCCCAAGTGCCAGACTTCGATGTTGTTCGCTATGCCCAAAGAACCTCGGGCAAAACTTCTCTCCATTTCCCTTTTGCATCGTCCAACCTTTTCTTCAAGTTTTGAACGATAGTTTTATTCGTTGACTCGGCCTGTCCATTTCTAGTTGGGTGGTATGGTGTCGATAAGATCCTCTTTATTTTGTGTGCTTTGAGGAACTCCGTCACCTTGCTGCCGATGAATTGTTTTCCATTGTCACATACAATCTCGGTAGGTATCCTGAACCGTCATATGATGTGGTCCCAGATGAAGTGAATAACTTCTTTTTCTCGGAGCTTCTCGAAGGCCTGTGCTTCCACCCACTTAGAAAAATAATCAGTAAACTTAGCTTTACTTGGGTCCGTTGGTGGGGTTCCGACTATGTCCATTCCCCATTTCATAAAAGGCCACGGGGATAGAACCGAATGGAGTTGTTCTTCGGGCTGATGGATCATCGGTGCAAATCGTTGGCACTTGTTACATTTTTGACAAATTCCTTAGTATCTTTTTCCATACCGTCCCAATAATATCCTGCTCTAATGATTTTGCCAATCAAGGACTCGGCGCCAGAGTGATTCCCACAAGTGCCTTCGTGGATTTCTCGTAGAACATAATCGGTGTCCCCCGACCCCAAACATACCGCCAGTGGCCCATCGAATGTTCTCCGGTACAATGTTCCATCTTCATCTAATGCAAACCTAGCTGCTTTGGTTCGTAGGGCCCTCGATTCTTTATGGTCCGATGGGAGTTTTCCACTCTTCAAATAGTCGATATATTTATTCCTCCAGTCCCATGTCAATATCTCGGCATGACCCTCTTCAACCATAGAGCTCGATAACTGGACGATAGTCCCCGGGACGATGTCATCTTCTTCGACCGAGGATCCCAGATTAGCAAGTGCATCCCTCACTATTTTGTTCCTGAGGCACATGATCCAGCGTCCACTTGAAGAGGTGTAAAGTTACCTATAGTTTATCCAAGTACCGTCGCATTCTATTCTCTCAAACATCGAAACTTTTGTTTACTCGGTTTACCACCAATAGAGAATCGCACTTAGCTTCGATGACTTCTGCTCCCAAGCTTTTAGCTAGCTCGAGACTTGCAATCATGGCCACATATTCGGCCTCATATATGGGATGACATTGAAAATATGGCTTAAGCATTCTAGACACTTATAAATGCAAGTGCTAACTTTTCTAAGTGGGGGTACCTAATTTCAGCGTCTCCTAGAGTTCGACTTACATAATAAATAGGGAATTGAGTACCTTGCTCTTCTCGAACTAGTACCCCACTTACCGCTATCTCGGGCACCGCCAAGTATAGGTAAAGTTTTTCATCTACCCTCGGGGTGTGAAGCAAAGGCGGGCTAGATAGATATCACTTTAATTCTTCTAAGGTTTGTTGGCACTCAGGGGTCCATGCGAAATCCTTTTTCTTTTTGAGCAAGGAAAAGAACCGGTGACTCCGATCCGATGACCTCGAAATGAACTGATCCAGGGCAGCAATTCTTCCTGTTAGCCTTTGCACGACCTTCACGCTATCCACTATTGTTATATCCTCGATAGCTTTGGTCTTATCAGGGTTAATTTCGATACCCCAATTCGATACCATGAAGCCGAGGAACTTACCCGAGCCAACCCCGAAGGCACATTTCTCCAGGTTAATCTTTATGTTGTATTACCTCAAAATTTGAATGTTTCCTGCAAATGAATTAAATGGTCCTCTGCGCGCAGGAACTTAATGTCACGACCCAAACCGATGGGCCGCAATGGGCACCCGGTATCTTACTTAACCGAGTACCTACGTAACGTATCTTTCGTATCATACTATCATAGGTAAATGAGCCAGAGAGGCTGTCGTGAGATAAGTACAATAAAACATGGAGAAATACTCGACATTGGACAATCCAACATGTAATCCAAACTTAAACATATGATGTACGGGCCTATAAGGCAAAAATAACCACTCGTATACTGAACATAGGCCGACAAGGCCATATAATCGTTTACGTACATGACATCCGTCTACAAGCCTCTAATAATACAAAATTGTCATAAAGGTCGGAACAGAGTCCCGCCATACCAAACAATACACGTCTAAATATACTAACCAAACAAGCAACTCCGAAGCAAATGGAGCGCACCAACATCTTCCGCAGAGCTGATAGCCTACTTAGAGGGCTCTCGACCTGTCTATCGGGACCTGCGGGCATGAAACGCAGCGTCCCCAGGCAAAAGGGACGCCAGTACGAATAATGTACCGAGTATGTAAGGCACATAAACAAGTACATAACAGACGTGGAAGAGATATAGAGTAAATGACTCAACCTGTAAGTCTGGTTAACTCCGTAGATCATGAAATAATAATAGTGTCATGCATATGCGTATGAATGTCATGTCGTGCATAGGTACATGTTTCATAACATCATCAAGCCTCTGAGGGCATCCCATCAAATCATCTCGGTCACTGTGGGAAAAATCATCAACGTATACCAGCTGATCAAGTGATGGTGCATATATAACGCCGTAATCTTTTCCCATATCCCATATAAATATAATTTACATATATACGCGTATATAGCGACATCTGGTCATTGGTCAATATACATGTATAAATGCATGAAATGCATAAGAAATAAGTTAATAAGATTTTCTCGGAATGCCATAAAAATTCGTATGCCTTTCGGATAAACTTTATCAAATACGTATTTTTCTGAGACCCCTGAACAGAAGATATAATAATAATCCACACGGGGAATCAAGAATATAGACACCCCTCGTATTTCTATGAATATAGTCATTTATGAAGTTGCGTATTTTGCTCGTTTCACTTGTATTATTTTGGATCACGCTAAAATGAAAGAAGGGATAACCTTAACATACTTGCTGATTCTCTTGACAATCCCTCTAATATACGTCAATTGCGACAAAATAGGTAACGGCGGATCGAAGTAGGGAAGAATCTGTATGATATTCTGAATTTTGGAGATTGGGAAGAGGAAATAAATATGAAAGAATTGATCATCCATACCCTAGAGGAAATTCAAAGACAATTACATGCCAAATATTTGAGTTACTTCGAACAGAAGCTTTCACCAGGACATACTTCAATGTGACTCAAAAGGAAATCAATGATGATCAACTTTCAAAGAACTAATGAGTTATTTTGGGACAAGCTTCTCTAAGGGTGTCTGTTCATATGAAAGCAACCATTCCAAAAACCACAAACTCACGAGACATAGTGCTATCAAACAAACCTCCAGAAAATACACACTCATTGCCATACGTTAGCCACCTAATCAACAATGACTAAGAGTCATTTGTTGGGTTAGTATCTTGCTGCCACGTGGGGGTGGGGTAGGGGAGAAATTTTAATCTTTATCCAACTTATTAGTTAATTAGGTAATGTCCCGTTATCCGGTAATTAACCCATTACCCGCATAATTAAGAATTTTCTCAAATTACTAAAAAGACTATATATATATATATATATATATATATATATATATATATATATATATATATCACGGTCATGTCCCTTGTATGGTATTAGTCCATAAATATCGGGTATTATAGCTCGAGCCGTATTTTACCCCAAAATATCAAATTTCGACGAAATTCATTTTCTTCGATTTGCTCACCCTCTCACCTTCACGAATTTACTCATTACTTGTTTGAAATAGCATAATCCTTATAATCTCCAAATAATCTTTTCCTTAGACTGATGTCAATTACCTTACGACAAATTCAACGTACAATACTACAGGGTGTAATATTGTCGTAATTTAATACTGTGAAGCATAACATCATCGTAATGCAGTACTACAAGGCGTAACATCATCGTTATATAATACTGCGAGACGTAATATCGACGTAATATTGCGGGGTGTAACATCATTCCCCCCTTAGGAACATTCGTCCTCGAATGTTGACTAATGCTCTTATCATTTTCATAACTTATTGCTCTTATGAATACCTTAATACTCTCCTTGCCATTTAGGCAGTTGTTTTGTGAATAAATCCAAAGGCCAGGGCATTCCCCCCTTTAGGCCTCTTTCCCATGCCATGACTTGTGATCGAATTCCTTCCAATCTCGTAACTGGTGCTACCTTCTATCATGCAGCCTCTATGATACTGACCTTGTAAGTGTGCCTATGCGACTCTCCTCTCCTTTTTCCTCCAGCTTTTCGCCAATCTCTAGGCCTTACTTTGTAAACATATACAAAGCATAATAGGATGCCTCTCTGGGCATCTATAGGTGTACTGAAGTTCTTCGTCCGGTACTTTGTAGACTTGTGAATATGGCTATATCTTATTTCATAGACCTGGTTATCCCTCCGTATGACTTTTCTATATCTACATAGGTCATACTATACCTTAATTCTTACTTCGATTTATCGTTACTGAGGTATGCAACCAACTCCAGGTTACTCCCGTTGCTTATCCTTATGACTGATGGTCTAATCTCATATCATATTGTTGAAATTTTATCCATCTATTGTTGATTCACCTTAAGGTTGATCCATCATCTACCACCGATAACTTGATCTCTTATGTAACACCGCCGCTAGTGCTCGCGTCTCATCGGGGACATTCAGAGTAATTAGATTGATCCACATAGGGGTGATACTATACTTCCACAATTCATGCAATCCTCTTCAAGTCATTACTCATTCGAAGTCCCAAATGTTATCCTTTATCTATCACAATTACACCCTTATTCCACTATCAGGGCATCATTCCATCTCTTCTAAATGCTATTAGTCTTAGACTCCTTTGAGTTCATTCAGACTATAGTGAGCTTTGTATAACTTATAGAAACCATCTGCTCTTCTTGTTTTCATGGGCTTAATCCTGAGGACTTATTCATTTTCGTTACCTTCTCACTCTCCCGTTCTTATCCTTACTCCTGTCTTCTAGAACCTTGTCGCTTCATCATACAATAGCTTACGACCTACACATATCTATTTATATTACTTGCAACCTTTTAACTTGCTTGCATCATAGACTTCCTTGTGTCATTTTGGAACATCAAGCTAGACATCACATCGTCTCTAACTCTTCTTTACTCTCTTAGTCAGGCTTTTTGATACCTTGACCATAGGTTGGAAGATATGCTACTGACGATGCCGCTATTATTCCTAGATACCGAATCCTCGCGCTTCTAGCCTTTTATCCGACGTATGGACTATTCACGGTCTTCTACCTTTGAGTATCTCGTACGTTGTTCACCTTTACCTTACTTACCTTAAAATCTTGCATCACATCTTCTATCTATTTCATGACCTCCCTTCCACATAGGTATAATTCATATCCACAACTCGAAGCTCTATTATAATACTTGCACCTCTGGTGCATACACAATCCGGTGGGAGCTTCATATTGACTTCTTATGAGGCTGGTACTCTTCTAACTGACTTTATCGTAGACCATTATAGAATAAGGCTACTGTACTATCTTTCTTGTACCTCTGATGTTAAGAGCGATCCTGCAATGTTCTCAATCACGATTTCTATAAATTTCAGGGTCCAATAAACAGACTCCTGATTTACTTTGTTGTTGTAACTCTTTAGTTTCCTCTTCCTTCTGATCAGCCTTTAGGTAGGCTTAATCTATCTCTCGATCTTCATCTCATGGTATTTGTTATTACTTTAGCCTTTCATGGGCATTATGGAATATCCATGATACAATCTTCTAACAACTCATTCCTTTGTCTATGCCCTGGGCTCAATTGTTTCTTTTAACCTATACCGGAGTCTTCTACGGCTGTATGATTGTCAATATATATGCTGCATGGATAATACTCCGAACTCTTAAGTGCATTCATAACGTAACCAACTCTGGATCATTGATCGGATAATTTCTTTCGTTCCATCCTAGCTTTGTTTCAACGTATATTATTACTTTTTCTGGTCTTTCTGCCCCTTTGTCGCGTCCATACTTAGCTTATCTTAGTACCCACACATGTCAGAGTTTTCGTGCAACTCATATGATCTCGAATATTGTTTTTAATTTTACTTCCCGTTCATTAGCCATGGTAGGTGCCACTTTCCTTTGGAGTGCTTACAATGTTGTTGTGAGACTGTTGTTACACGACCATTCCTCTTTAGGTCGTTGTGCTTAGGTTGAAGCCTTCTTCTTTATTTCCTCAGCTAGTCTTTCGTTGTAGTACTTAGGGATAACCCTTGACTCTCGTAAAGCTGTGAGCTTATTACGGACCTTTTGACGTCCTTCCTCGCCTATAATAATCCGTAGTTCCTTACCTCCGTGTCCTTGTGCTTGTAGGGTTGCTTCTGAACTGATATTTTGACCGTCTTCACAGTGGCACTTTCTTTTATCCCCGTAACACTCATACGGTACCGTTAACTACCCTGACTCCTATTTGAATATATCTCAAGTATTATAATGACATTACTGCGAGGCTGAATTCTCCATGTTGGGGTTTACTATATTTATCTTGCAAGATCTGCTGATTTGTCTGTAACTTCTTGTCTAGTCATGACTAGGCTCTTCCTGAATCAACTACTAACTACTCGTCGGCCCATTCTCATATCCATATTCCGCGCAATCTCTCTTGGGTTATTTACGTTGTCTAACTTACCTCTTGCACTGGCTCCTTATTTATCAATAACCTTCCGGGCAAAAACCCTTACTTCCTTTTTCTGACGTCGTGCTTACATAACATTCTGGAATCATACCATATCTGTAGGATTCAGATAAGTCCAATCTCATTCCTTATTGTTTTTTTCGCACACTTCCTTTACCATTCCATAGTTACTAGAACAACTTAATTCTGTCTTAATGCCACATTACTCCATATTCCCCCCTTTAGGGGAGTACTAAGATTTAGCGCTATGATGATCTACGTATAGATGTTTTACCTTTTCATCTCCGGCATCTTTTCACATCGTCGATGACCCTTACTCGCCTTACGATAATCCTTCTGCACCAAGGATAGCAACTTTCCTTACTCGCGAGGGTGACACTTAATGTAGCTGGTACATACAGTCCCTTAAGCTTAACTTTGCTCACATTGCTTGCTTTAGGGAAGCGTCTTTCTGAATGACCATTCTCTGAATTTTTTCTGAATCTTCTTCTGTTGTCCATTCTTCTATCGCCGGAACGAAATTTGAAATTCTCATGGTGTCGACTATTATAAAATCACTCGGTCCCTAATTCATGTTTAGTTTATATTGTTCACAAATCCATATTGGTTTCTATTACTCTGGGTTCTAACTTTTCCTTCTGTTAATCACGTTAGAGGCGCGAACTTATTTCTCGAAATGAGGATGCGAATGTATGGCCTATACTCTCTTGTTGTCTTAAGGCCCATCACCTCCCGTCTCTTTCTTCATTTGACTATAGATTCTGTAACACTCTACTGTTGCCATCCATGTATCACATTTCACTCATAATTCTTCATTATCCCTCTTCGTACTTCCTTGCCAATATTTTTATTTATCACTTTATCCTGAAACTTTAACAAGACATTCTTTCACTTTTTACCTTCCCTTGCTCCATCTACTGGCTCTTCGGGCTGCCAAACATTCTCCCTCTACTAGGGACGAGAGCCATACTAAGGTAATATTTATCCCTTCAAGGTTTTCAATTCCTATCTTTGTAGTACTCATATCTAGCTGTACTATTTTAGTGTGCACCATCTGGGTGTCTCACAAGAAGATCTATTAGAACATTTGCAATATCATTCGAAAATGTCAACTAACGCAAACAATTCATCCACCATTTTGACTCACCCTAACCCCAGCTGGATCGTGATATTATGTCCTTTTCTTAATCTACACCTGTTAGCCCCCAAGGGTATAACTGAGATAGGTGTGGCCGATTATTCATACTTCTGTTACTGTTGAGGGTAACTCACAATGCTTATATTTTTTTCTGCCGGAACTATAATTCTGATAATCTTCATTAACTGGGTGCCTCGTACCCTTCTTCACCTTGCTCCTTTTACTTGCTGAAACTTGTCTCTCCCTCCTTATTCCTTTTTACCGTAAGAGTGGATATGCATTCTTGCCTTCGGGATCCTTATCAAGAAGCTTACACATCTTAGTATACACATGATTTGCTGAATACCTCATATTTATCCATCATAAGCATGGTGCAAAAATTGAGTTCCTCTAGCTCAACTCTTCCACAAATATATCTCTTACCAACCGTCTTTCTAGATGTAGGTTTCGTCGTACTATAAGTAAGATAGAGTTTAGGAAATTGAGTTCTTGCAACTGAGCTTTACCACACGATCTAGCTGATAGCCTACTTGGAGGGCTCTCGACCTGTCTATCGGGACCTGCGGGCATGAAATGCAGCGTCCCCAGGCAAAAGGGACGTCAGTACGGATAATGTACCGAGTATGTAAGGCACATAAACAAGTACATAACAGACGTGGAAGAAATATAGAGTAAATGACTCAACCTGTAAGTCTGGTTAACTCCATAGATCATGAAATAATAATAGTGTCATGCATATGCGTATTTTGCTCGTTTCATTTGTATTATTTGGATCATTCCAAAAAGAAAGAAGGGACAACTTTAACATACCTGCCGATTCTCTTGACAATCCCTCTAATATACGTTAATTGCGATAAAACAGGTAACGATGGATCGAAGTAGAGAAGAATCTGTATGATATTCTGAATTTTGGAGATTGGGAAGAGGAAATAAATCAGAAAGAATTGATCATCCATACCCCAAAGGAAATTCAAAGACAATTAAATGCCAAATATTTGAGTTACTTCGAACGGAAGCTTTCACCAGGACATACTTCAATGTGACTCAAAAGGAAATAAATGATGATCAACTTTCAGAGAACTAATGAGTTATTTTGGGACAAGCTTCTCTAAGGGTGTCTGTTCATATGAAAGCAACCATTCCAAAAACCACAAACTTACGAGACATAGTGCTATCAAACAAACCTCCAGAAAATATACACTCATTGCCATACGTTAGCCACCTAATCAATAATGACTAAGATCCATTTATTGGGTTAGTATCTTGCTGCCACGTGGGGGTGGGGGTGGGGAAGAAATTTTAATCTTTATCCAACTTATTAGTTAATTAGGTAATGTCCCGTTATCCGGTAATTAACCCATTACCCGCATAATTAAGAATTTTCTCAAATTACTAAAAATACTACTCATTTATATATATATATATATATATATATATATATATATATATATATATATATATATATATATCATACTAATCACGGTTGCATAGTACCTTGTATGGTACTAATCCATAAATATCTGGTATTATAGCTCGGACCGTATTTTACTCCAAAATATGAAATTTCGACGAAATTCATTTTCTTCGATTTGCTTACCCTCTCACATTCACGAATTTACTCATTACTTGTTTGAAATAGCATAATCCTTATAATCTCCAAATAATCTTTTCCTTGTATTACGCCAAATTCAACGTACAATACTACAGGGTGTAACATTGGCGTAATTTAATACTGCGAAGCGTAACATCATCGTAAAGTACTGCAAGGCGTAACATCATTGTTATATAATACTACGGGATGTAATATCGGCGTAATATTGCGAGGCGTAACACTTAACCAACATATCATCAATACAAACTTCCATTGTTTTACCTATTTGTTCTTCCAACATTTCTTTAACTAGGATTTGGTATGTAGCTCCTGCATTTTTTAGCCCGAAGGGCATTACGTTGTAACGATAAGTTCCAAATTTAGTAATAAATGAAGTTTTTTCCTGGTCCTCCGGGTTTATCTGAATCTGATTGTACCCGGAGTAGGCATCGAGAAAAGTTAGGATCTCGTGGCCGGCCGTAGCATCGATCGTACGATCGATGTTGGGCAGTGGAAAAGATTCTTTCGGGCATTCTTTGTTCAAGTTCTTATAGTCTACACACATTCTAAGTTTGTTTCCTTTGTTAGGAACTACAACTACATTGGCTAACCACTCGGGGTATTTTACCTCCCTAATAGACTCTATTTTAAGGAGTTTGGTTACCTCGTCCTTTATGAACGCATGTTTTACCTCGGACTGGGACCTCTTTTTTTGCTTCACCGGTTTGAACCTGGGATCGATGCTTAGCCGATGTGTGGTGATTTCCGGTGGAATCCCTGTCATGACTAAATGGGCCAAGCAAAGCAATCCATATTATCAATAAGAAATTGAATGAGTTTTGTCCTGAGTTAGGGGGTTTATCCCGTTCCCAGGTATACCTTTCTCTCGGGCATTTACTCGATCACTATGACATGTTCCAGCTCCTCGACTGTCGACTTGGTTGCATCGGATTCTTCGGTAGTGACGAAGGTTCGAGGAGTAAGGAAATCCTTTTCTTCGTCCTCGATTACCTGTTGTTCCAATTCCGTCGAGGTTGGGGACGATGATTTCTATTTGGCTGCCTACTTACCTTTGGTGCTCGAATTCTCCTAGATCGACGGCTCTGGTATCGGCACCAATTCCTCGACAGCAAACATCTCCTTTGCAGCATATTGCTCCCCGTAAAACATTTTTACTCCATCCTCAGTTGGGAACTTCATCATCTGATGAAGAGTTCAAGATACTCCTCTCATGTTGTGTATCCATGGTCTTTCGAGGAGCGCGTTATACCTCATGTCACCTTCGATGACATGGAACTTAGTATCTTGTATGGTCTTGGCTACGTTTACTGGCAAGATAATTTCTCCCTTTGTTGTTTCGCTTTCCATGTTGAAGTCATTTAGGACCCGTGACGCAGGTACAATCTGATCCTGTAGGCCGAGCTACTCTACGACCCTTGATCTAATTATGTTTGCTGAGCTACCTGTATCCACGAGAACACGTTTAACCTGAATTTTATTTAAGAGAATAGAGATTACCAGGGGATCGTTGTGTGGCTGAGATATGCCCTCTGCTTTCTTGTCGTAGAATGATAAGGCGTCCTCGGGCACGTAGCTCCGAGTACGTTTTTCTCTTGTGATCGACACCTACGTTCTTTTGAACACTGGTCCTTGCGGGACATCGAAGCCGCCAACGATCATGTGGATTAGATGTTGTGGTTCTTCTTGTTCATTTTTTCTTGCATCTCTCTCCCTGAAATGATTCTTGGCTCGATTGCTTAGAAATTCTCGAAGATGACCCTCGTTGAACAATCGAGCTACTTCTTTCCTTAGCTGCCTGCAATCTTTTGTTTTATGACCATGCGTGCTGTGATACTTACACATTAAATTTGGATTCCTATGAGACGGATTGGTTTGGATTGGCTTGGGCCACCTGGTATATATGATTCTTCCAATAGCTGACACGATCCCTGATGCGTCTACACTGAAATTATACTCTGACAATCGAGGTGCCTCCGCGGGATCGGTGTGCTTGTCGAACCTGTTCCTACTCATGAGTCCTCGAGAAATTTGACCTCGATCATTTCTCAGATCATTTCTGGGGGTGTTTCGGTATGAACCATTGTTTCTCCGATTACCATGCGGCTGACACCGCTCTTTGTTTGATCTTGATTCCCTGTATGTATCCCTCGGGGGCTTGGCTGCGAATCTGTTAGGATGAATTGAGCCCGAGGGGGCTCCCAACTGGTCGTCCTCGACCCTGATTTTTGATTGATAACGGTTGTGCACATCTAACCACGTCACAGCAGGATACTCGATCAAGTTCTGCTTTAATTGTCAAGACGCAATCGAGCTCCTTTCATTCAGACCCTGCATAAAAGCTTGTACTGCCCAGTTGATAATAGGTGAATTGAACTATGATTAAGCCCTAAAAGAACCACTTTCTTGTATAGTTTTTATGGTAAAAGTGATAACAAAATGCTCTGATTAGTGCTTTTCATGCTTTGCAGGTTAAATACAATAAAAGAAGGCTATGGAGTACTTTTGGGATCAATTATAGAGGAAAAAGAGGCCAATCGCACAATATCCGCCAAGTGCACCATGCGAAATGCACAAACCAGAACTGGAGATTGAATGTCGCGGTCCCGGCGTAACCGCAGTCGGACCGCGGCGAGAAGCTGTTGCGGATTCAGAGAGGTCAATTGGCCGCGGTCCTGGTGTAACCGCGGTAGGACCACGGCAGGAGGCTAAAAATTGAGGGACTGAAGTGCAAAACACGGAATTCTTAGCCCAAAACCCTATTTAAACAATAGAACTCGCCCAAGGGAGGCATGTAATGTTTTAGAGAGTACTTTGGCAAGGAAAACAAGTATGAGAGATCACCCAAAACATCATTACTCTTATTCTTCTTTATTTTTCTTGCAATTTATGATTATGAATCTTTTAGTAGTTTATTTCCCCATTGTCATGAGTAGCTAAAAACCTTAATCTAAGGTTTTGGTAGAACCCGTTGGGGATGACTTGGTTATTTTATTAATATAATTGGATTTGGTTGTTAATCTCTAGTTATTCATCTATGTTTTGATTGTGGATTAGTTGAAAGGGCCCTCAATTATCCGTCTCTATTTATTATGTATCTACTTGAGAGAGAGTGCATATTTAGGTGATTGTATGAACAACATCACTCCCCGAGTATAGACGAGAGTCATAACCGAGGGTTTAGGGGTTGGATTAGAGATAACGAAACCCCGGGTGCAATCTAAGTGAACTGTATTGTGAAATTAGCTAGCGTAGCTTGAGAGAGTGCGTCTATTAGATTATCATAATTACTTGAGAAATAATTATGATAGCTTGAGCGTTCATGATTGTTAGAGACAACTAAATCGTAGTTATAAGACATATACAACCAAGGAAATTACCAACGGGGGAAACCATTGCCTTAGACCTTATTTCTACTGTTTACACATCAAGTTTGGTTAATTTTCAGTTATTAATTACTTTCAGTCTTTAGTTGTTAGAAAATCAACCATTGTGAATCAGAAAGTTTGGGAAAACAGATTGTGTGAATTTAGTGAATTCGACAGTAGTAATTGATAGGTTAATTCCCTGTGGTTCGACTCTGGGCAATAATACTCAGATTATATTTGCAACGCCCGCTTAGTCTTTTGTGAGACTCAGTTGAGCGTGATCAAATTTTGGCGTCGTTGCCGGGGAATTAACGGTGTTATCAATTACAATTGAAAGAAATACAAAAATTCTAAGTGTAGTCAGTTTTCTCTATACCAATCTTTTCATTGAAATTCTAACGTTTGGAATCTTGTGGAAAGCAGGTGTATGCCTAGAAATTCTTCGAGGACTGGAGAACTACTAGAAGGACTCTCGGACCCCGAGAAAATATTCAGGGTATTGAACCGTTCCAACAAAGGACTTCAACAACCTCAACCAACACACCAACTCGAATTTGACATGGGTGACGTAGATAACGTCAACAGAAACATCATGGATGAGCCAGCTGACTTAAATGTCAGAGGAGTGGCACCTCTTGTGCCCGAGGCTGCACTTTATGACTGGGCACAGCCTACAGCTGACAATCTGGCCACTGCCATAGCTGTGCCCGCAATTCAAGCGGGGACATTCCAGATCACCAACAACATGCTGCATCTGCTGCAAAATAAGGGACTGTTCTCCGGGTCAAGCATTGAAGACCCGCAACAACACTTGAAAAATTTTCTGTCAATTTGCATGACCCAAAGTCTGCCCAATGTAACCCCTGAAGCTATCAAACTGCTCCTGTTCCCATTCTCAGTAATCGGGGCAGCTCAGACTTTGTTAAATTCGCTCCCTATCAACTCTATTACCACTTGGGAGGAATTAGTCAAGCAGTTTCTGAACAAGTTCTATCCACCTAACAAGACTGCACAGCAAATTGATGCCATATTGCAGTATAGGCAGCATTCCACTGAGTCCTTGCAAGAAACTTGGGAGAGATTTAAAGGGATGCTTGTGAAGTGTCCTCATCATGGCATTCCAGATCAGATGCTCGGCCAGAGATTCTACATGGGTCTAGCTGACAACTTGAAAGCGAATGTGGATGCTTCAGCTGGAGGTGCTTTCTTAAGCAAAACATTCACCGAGTGCAAAATTTTCCTCGATAAGATGTCACAAAATGCGGGGTGGATGACTAGAGGTGCATCACTGGCACCCATAGTGCATTCAGTTCCACTTGATCCCAATAATTCGCAGGAAGAGAACATGGCCACACTCCTGACCTAGATGAGCCTACTGACAAAGAAGATTGATGAGATGGGCACAAAACAGGTGCACATCGTTGATACAACGAATGGAGGACTATGTACACCGTGTATTAATCAGTCCTATGTGTGTTCATGGAGCGGAGAAGGTGAAAATCAAGGGGTCCGGGAAGATATGAATTATGTCAACAACTATGGGGGTCAGAGACAAGGAGCACAGCAGTGGAGACCGCAGCAAAATCAGCAGTACAGGCCTAATATGCAGCAGCCTGGGGGTATGCACCCTCAAAACCAGTTAGTGCCAGTGCCTTATCAGAAACCACAGGGTTATCCACAGCAAATCAGCAGCAATTGGTTTATTAACCACCCCTTCAGCAGCAAGATAACAACATGGTGGAGATAAGGGGTATGCTTCAGCAACTCATTGGGACAAATAATTAAGTGCAGGAAAAATTGGCAGTGCATGATTCAGCCATAAAGAATATTGAAACACAATTGGGTCAGCTGTCCATGGCTCTGAACAACCGTCCTCCGGGAACTTTACCTGTAGACACAAACATAAACCCCAAGGAGCAAAACCTGAATCAGCTGATGGCAGTCAGTCTCAGGAATGGTAGAGATTTAGATAGAGAGCAGGAAATTGCACAAGCCAGCAAGAATACTACACCAGCCACTCTAGTTCAATTAGAGGTAGAAGAACCCACAAAACTTACTGAAGTGGTGGTTGAGCAGAGTCAGGAGGAAAAAGGCAAAGAAAAGGAGACTGAGCAAGTTGCAGAACAGGTGGCACCTCTTGTGCTAGAAACTCCTAACAGAGAGAAGCCAGCAAGCAATGCACAAAGAGTGATACTTGCACCCTTCCCTCAGAGACTGGTCAAGCAAAAGAAGGCAGACCAATACAAAAAGTTCACGGAGATGCTGCGTCAAATCCAGTTGAATATTCCATTGATGGATGCCTTGAGGGAAATGCCCGGTTATGCCAAGATGATGAAAGATTTAATGTCAAGGAAGTTTGATTTTCAGTATCTATCCACAGTAACTCTGACACAGACCTGTAGCGCAGTGGTGGCAAAACTGATGGCTCAAAAGATGTCTGATCCAGGTAGCTTCACTATTCCATGCACCATTGGGAGTTATGCCTTTGCAAAGGCGTTGTGTGATTTGGGAGCCAACATAAATCTGATGCCGCTAGCAGTGTACACCAAATTGGGCATCGGTAGAGCCAGGCCGACTTCTATGCTGCTATAGCTGGCTGATCGCACTGTGAAAAGACCAACTGGTATTCTTGATGATGTGCTGGTGCAAGTGGGAAAGTTCGTGTTCCCTGCAGACTTTGTGATTCTGGATTGTCAGGTGGATGAGGAGATACCCCTTATTTTGGGGAGGCCATTTTTAGCCACTAGGAGAGCACTGATAGATTGTGAGACTGGGGAACTTAAAATGAGATTGAATGATGAAGAAGTCATATTCAATATTCAGCAATCAATGAGGAGACCCAGCGAATATGCGAATTGCTCTCTAGTGGAGGCAGTGGATGTAATTCTACAAGAAGATGATAGGACCCTAACTGTGAGAGATCCATTGGAGGCATGCCTGACGAATTTAGAAGAAATGGATGGAGAGGGGTTAGCTGAATGGGTGATGGCATTGGAAGGCCGAGGGTTTTGGTCAAGGGAACCTCAGTTCGAGTCCCTTGAGCTGGAGAAAAGGGTCACTCCTCCAGCCAAGCCATCAATAGAGGAACCACCCAAGCTAGAGCTGAAGCCACTCCCAGATCACCTCATGTATGCATTCCTAGGCCCTGATTCGGCCTTACCTGTTATTATATCATCCTGTTTGCTAGATGTGCAGGTAGAACGGCTCTTACAGGTACTGAAGGATAACAAGACTGCCATTGGGTGGACCATGGCAGACATAAAGGGTATCAGCCCAGCCTTCTGTATGCATAAGATTCTCCTGGAAGAGGGGCACAGACCTTCCAGGGAACATCAGCGAAGGCTGAACCCTAACATGAAAGAGGTTGTAAAGAAAGAGGTGATCAAATGGTTAGATGCGGGAATCATTTTCCCCATCTCTGATAGTAATTGGGTCAGCCCTGTCCAATGTGTTCCGAAAAATGGGGGAATGACTGTTGTGAAAAATGACAACAATGAGTTGATCTCAACTCGTACAGTCACAGGGTGGCGAATCTGCATGGATTACCGGAAATTGAACACCGCCACCCGAAAGGACGACTTTCCCTTGCCCTTCATTGACCAAATGTTGGACAGGCTGGCTGGAAGATCACACTTTTGTTTCTTAGATGGATATTCGGGGTACAATCAAATATCAATAGCCCCCGAAGATAGAGAGAAGACATCCTTCACCTGTCCGTATGGCATCTTTGCCTTTCGGAGAATGCCCTTTGGGCTTTGCAATGCACCAGCGACTTTTCAACGGTGCATGCTAGCCATCTTCACAGATATGGTGGAGGATATTATTGAGGTCTTTATGGATGATTTTTCCGTGGTGGGAGATTCATTCGAAGACTGTCTTCACAACTTAAGCAGAGTGCTCAAAAGATGTGTTGAGACAAACTTAGTGCTAAACTGGGAGAAGTGCCATTTTATGGTACAAGAAGGGATAGTCCTGGGACTTCGAGTGTCCAGAAATGGAATTGAGGTCGACCATGCTAAGATTGACGTGATTAAGAAGTTACCACCGCCCACTTCAGTCAAGGCGGTGAGAAGTTTCCTTGGTCACGCCGGGTTCTACCGGCGTTTCATAAAAGACTTTTCCAAAATTGCTAACCCATTATGCAAACTCCTTGAAAAGGATCAGCCCTTTGTGTTTCCTAATGATTGCAGGTTGGCATTTGAGGAACTGAAGAAGAAGTTGATAACTGCACCCATCATTGTTGCTCCCAACTGGGAGTAACCATTTGAGCTCATGTGTGATGCCAGCGACTATGCTATAGGAGCAGTCTTGGGGCAGATAAAAGATAAGTTGATGCACCCGATTTACTACGCAAGCAGAACGCTAAGCGGTGCACAGCTCAACTACACAGTGACGGAGAAGGAGATGTTGGCAGTCGTGTTTGCTTTTGACAAGTTCTGATCATATCTGATTGGTTCCAAGGTAATTGTGTATACTGACCATGTAGCTCTCAGGTACCTCATTGCGAAAAAGGAGTCTAAGCCGCGCCTGATTCGTTGGGTGCTGCTGTTGCAAGAATTCGACCTCGAAATTCGTGACCGTAAGGGCACAGAAAATCAAGTCGCTGATCATCTATCACGACTTGAAGGAGCTGAAAAATCAGTCGAGGTCGAAGAGATTCAGGAAACCTTTCCAGACGAGCAGCTTCTCGCAGCCAGTCTTGAGGATGCGCCATGGTATGCAGATTTTGCAAACTACCTGGCCTGCGGTATTATTCCCTATGACCTTTCACCTGTCCAAAAGAAAAGGTTCTTTCGTGATTGCTGCATGTATTATTGGGATGAACCACATTTGTTTCGAATATGTGTTGATAACATTATCCGGAGGTGTGTCCCCGAGATAGAACAATCTTCAATTTTGTAGGCTTGTCACGCATAAGCATATGGAGGACATTTTGGAGGGGTCAGAACAGCTGCGAAAGTGCTAGAGGCCGGATTCTTTTGGCCAACTGTGTTTACAGATGCACACCTCTGGGTAAAGGGCTGCAATGAATGCCAGAGGACGGGAAACATTTCTCGTCGCCATGAGATGCCAATGAAACCAATTCAAGAAGTAGAGGTGTTTGATGTTTGGGGGATTGACTTCATGGGTCCCTTCGTCAGCTCATTTGGCAATAAGTACATACTTGTTGCGATGGATTACGTGTCTAAATGGGTGGAAGCTGCAGCCTTGCCCACCAATGATGCAAGAGTGGTGGTCGGATTTCTGAAAAAGAACATATTCACCCGGTTTGGGACACCGAGAACGGTCATCAGTGACAGAGGCACTCACTTCTATAATAGAGCCTTCGAGAAATTACTTGCTAAGTATGATGTGCGCCACAAGGTGGCCACTCCTTACCATCCACAGACCAGTGGGCAAGTTGAAGTGTCCAACAGGGAGATAAAGAGTGCACTAACGAAGACTGTGAATGCCACTCGAACTGATTGGCAAAGAAGCTTGATCACGCACTCTGGGCCTATAGAACTGCGTTCAAAACATCAATAGGTATTGTCACACCTCCTTTTTTACACACCTACCCCGAAGGATAAATGTATAAGGGAGTTTTTCCATTTAAAGTGACATTATTCGAAATGAGATTATTTATTTATTTCAGAGTCCCCACTTGGGATAGGTTTGGCTTTTGGTGTCCCAAGTCACCGATTTATCTTGAATCCCAAATCGAGGAAAATTGTCGACTTCCCAATTGGAGTCTGCGAACCAGAAATTCTGAATAAGGAATTCTGTTGACCCGAGGGAAGGTGTTACGCACCCCCCGGATCCCGTGGTTCTAGCACGGTCGCTTAAATCATTATAAATGGCTACAATCTGATTTTTATACATGCTCCAACCAATAGTGCAAGTTTATGATTATTTACCGCTTTTTAGTTAATTTTTAAGAAAGTGAACGTCGTTTAAAAACGTGTTTTTGGATCACGTCACATGAAATGCACCCGGATCCTCGACACATTCTTGTTCAACATTNCAATAGGTATGTCACCATACAAGTTGGTATTTGGGAAGGCCTGTCACCTGCCTGTGGAGCTAGAACATCGAGCTTGGTGGGCACTGAAGCAATTGAACATGGATCCTGAAGCAGCTGGACAAAATCGACTGACGGAGTTGCATGAGCTGGAGGAATTTAGATATCAAGCCTTTGAAAGCACGAGGCTCTACAAGGAAAGAATGAAGAAAATGCATGACAAGCACATCGTGGACAGAGACTTTAAACCCGGTGACATGGTACTATTGTATAATCCACGGTTGAGATTGTTTCCGGGTAAGTTAAAGTCCCAATGGTCTGGGCCATTTAGAGTGGTGCAAATGTTTGCAAGTGGAGCTGTTGAGATTGAGTTGGAAGATGGGACAAACAAGTTCTCCGTCAATGGAAAAAGGTTGAAACATTACCTTGGAATAGCTGCAGAAAAAGGGGATACAATGCTGACCAATTTAAAAGAACCCCAATACGAGAATGAGGAGTAAGAGATCGACTACTTGCGTCGTGCCGCGACGTTAAATCAGGCGCTGCGTGGGAGGCAACCCACGAATTTGTTGTATGTGTAATGCATAACTTCATGAAAAGAAAAGAGTAGCAGGAACACGCCCAGACCGCGGTCCCAGCGTAACCGCGGTCCAGGACCCCCTCTGAAAGTGATCTACCGCGGCCGCAGCATAACCGCGGTAAGACCGCGGTCAAACACCCCCTCTGAAAGTGGTCTACCGGGGTCCCAGCGCAACTGCGGTAGGACCGCGGCAGACCGGATCGGGCCCAGGCCAGGTAAGTTCAGAAATTTTTTATTTTTTTTATTTTTTTATTTTTTCTTTTCCCCTCCCCCCTTCTTAATTAACCTACCTCCCCCCCCCCACTTCGTCCCCCCCTAAATCAGACGAAAAATAAATAAACCCCCACCCATTCCCTTTTTCTCTCATCTCTCTCTTCCCCTCCTCTTTCATCTTCCTCCCAAAAAAACCCTAAATCCCCAAATTCCCTCACTTTCTTCTTCTTCCACTCACTTCCCACACCCACACCCACACCCCACCCCATCCATTCATCCTCAAGGTAAGCTTCTTTATTCTCTTCTCTTTTCTTCACATAACTTAGTGTAATTTAGTTTCAATTAAGCCCTAGTTAGTGTTTTAGTGTAAAAATTTTATTTTTTCTTTCTTTTCTTTCTTTTTCTACATTATTTGCATCTTTTGGCCATGATTGATGCTTAAATTGTTGGGTTTTCATTGTGCTTAACTTGTGGGAGATTTTTAGAATGTTTGGAGGCCTAAAAAAATTTTTAGGGTGAAGCTTGGTGGAGGGGCCATGGCCGAAAATTGGGGTGTGTTGTGAAATTTTGGAGCACTTTGTACTCTTCTTATTTAGTGGTGGTGGTAGCAGTTGACATAATTCACTGGTGGGGGGTTGTGTGGGGTGTTATTTGGCGGAATTGAACAATTGATAGCGGTTGCCCCAGTTTACTGGTGACATTGATCGTTACCACGACGCCCAAGGGGTCACTTGGGACAATATGATTGCGACAATCTGCGCAGGGGGTCAACCAATCTAGCTACAGGAAAACATAACCCTTCACTCCAAGTCGTTCACACATGAGGCCAAGTGCTGGTTCACCATCATTTGCAGCCGGTTATTGCCCACGAGCAACACGACAGATGTGAACCACCTACGGGCTCTTTTAGTGTGGTGCTTCATCACCAAGAGAGACTTTGATGTGGCGAGAATTATTGGAGATGAAATGATCCTTCGTTCATCTCTGCTATCTAAGGGGTTTTACTTTCCCTCTTTTGTGACGAGGTTGTGTCTGCTAAAAGGTGTCCCCACCAGTTCAAAGATCACAGTGGGCAGAGATGCACCCACAACCATTGAGCTTGATGATGAGGATGACGCCACAGCACCCATGGCACCTTCCAAGAGATCCTATGAGGGAGCCGGATCCTCTCGGCAACCCCATACTGGGGCAGGGTTCTCTAGATCACAGTCCAGCCGGCCATGTTGCGTTTTATGGAGGAAGAGGTGGCAGATCTTCGCACCTCAGTTGATGGGCTACATGTGCGTATGGATGCCATGTCTCAGCGTTCCGTGCTTTGGGGAGGGCTTGTCATGTGGACCCCAGCACCGTCTCCGACTCCGACTGATGCTCAGGGAAGTCTTCTTACCCTTCTGCACTTTATTTGTGATATGACACGGGGACATGCCATAATCTTTTTGTGTGGGGTGGGAGACTTGCTTTAGTGGGGTATTGTTAGTGTACATATACATTGAGCATGTTGTAGTTCTGTATCTTTGTTGTTGTGTATAATAGGGTGTACTCATCTTACAAGTAACTGACTTGGCCCAACGACGGACACTTGTCGACGGTCTCTTGAGGGTCAAATTCGGATTTAAAAAAAAAGTTAGAAAAGGTAGGGGACTCTTCCTGAGGACGGACCACTTGGACAATACTCTTGAGGGAAGTAGTCCACTTAGATTTTTTACTTTTTATTTTTTAGATAGTGTAGTAATTCCCCCTTGGTTTTTCTTTTGACCACGGTTCTTTTCCAAGGGCTTTTCTTGAACCGGGTTAGGTAGATTTTTCTTTGATATTTTTAGGACCCTGAGGACTCTCTTGGACTAAGATGGGTAAGGGCAGGAATGCAACCTGTAATGTACACACCTGCTAATAACTAAACGAACTTGAGGGTGCGACGTCTAGGCTCGTTTGTAGACTCGTAAATTATGCCTTAATTGTGCACACCTTGTCTTGCTTGAACGCTCATGTGAGTGAGTTGACAAACTAATTGGGAATGAGTCACATGCCAAGTGTGTGTGAGGTAATACCTATATTCTGTGCTTGCATGCGATACCTAGAATTTGCCCGGTGTGTTTGCAAAGCGAAATAGAAGTTGTTTGGTCTTAGAGATGATTGAGGCATTTCTTTGTGTAGCCGGTCTAATTATGAATCCATCTGTACGTATCACCATAGTTAACCCCTTTGAGCCTAAAGCCTGTTTCTTTGATAACCTTGCAATAACCTACATCCATGTGTTGAATAGCTTGACTGTTTGACCCTTTGCCTCCTAGAAGCACTTGAATTGTTAAAGATCATGTAAAAGTCAAAGTCTGGGGTGATAAGGGAGTAGGAAAAGGAAATCAAGAAAATACTTGAATGGTGCAATGGTAGTTGAAAAAAAAAATTGAAATATAGAAGAAGGACCTTGCAAATAGGTGGTCCTAAAATAGTGAATGGCAAGAAAAGCCAGTTGCACCTAGGAAAGTGGGGGTAGCTTATGAAACAAGTGTGGAAGAATGACTGGGCTGAACATGGAAATCAGAATAAAGGAAGAATGTATTAAAAGTGCTTAGGGAGGTTAGTCACTATATCCAAATATATCCTATCCGTCCCTTAGCCTACATTACAACCAAATAAAGACCTCTTGATCTTAGACTAAAACAACTCGATTAGTAGAGTATTACACTAAGGGCAAGCTTATGGTGTATCTGTGTGGCATGTGAATGTTCTTGCTGAGAGTGAGTGAATTCTTTCTATCTATAGTTCCTTGTGCTTGATTTTATATGTGTGGAACTTCTCTAAAAATGTGATGTGAGGGCATGTGACTCGGGAAGAAAAAGCAAGTTTTCACCTCTGTTAGAGTAACTAGAGTAAGCATGAGTGTGGCATGGCACTAGAGTCTTCATCTGAGGTGTGGCTGTAGCACTGCTCAGGTTGTTCTTTCATAATGGCGGGTGTGACATAAAACTGGGTAATGCATCGAACGATTAGGCCTACAAGTGTGGTCCAACTTGCTCGAGGACGAGCAAAGATTTAAGGGTGGGGTGTTGATAATAGGTGAATTGAACTATAATTAAGCCCTAAAGAACCACTTTCGTGTATAGTTTTTATGGTAAAAGTGATAACAAAATGCTCTGATTAGTGCTTTTCATGCTTTGCAGGTTACATACAATAAAAGAAGGCTATGGAGTACTTTTGGGATCAATTATGGAGGAAAAGAGGCCAATCGCACAATATCCGCCAAGTGCACCATGCGAAATGCACAAAACCAGAACTGGAGATGGACTGCCGCGGTCCCGGCGTAATCGCGGTCGGACCGCGGCAGGAAGGTGTTGCGGATTCTGAGAGGTGATTTGGCCGCGGTCCTGGCGTAACCGCGGTAGGACCGCGGCAGGAGGCGTAAAATTGAGGGACTGAAGTGCAAAGCACAGAATTCTTAGCCCAAAACCCTATTTTAAACAATAGAACTTGCCCAAGGGAGGCATGTAATGTTTTAGAGAGTACTTTGGCAAGGAAAACAAGTGTGAGAGATCACCCAAAACATCATTACTCTTATTCTTCTTTATTTTTCTTGCAATTTACGATTATGAATCTTTTAGTAGTTTATTTCCCCATTGTTATGAGTAGCTAAAAACCTTAATCTAAGGTTTTGGTGGAACCCGTTGGGGATGACTTGGTTGTTTTATTAATATAATTGGATTTGGTTGTTAATCTCTAGTTGTTCATCTATGTTTTCATTGTGGATTAGTTTAAAGGGCCCTTAATTATCCGTTCCTATTTATTATGTATCTACTTGAGAAGAGTGCATATTTAGGTGATTGTATGAACAACATCACTCCCGGAGTATAGGCGAGAGTCATAACTGAGGGTTTAGGGGTTGGATTAAAGATAACGAAACTCCGGGTGCAATCTAAGTGAACTGTATTGTGAAATTAGCTAGCGTAGCTTGAGAGAGTGCGTCTAGTAGATTATCATAATTACTTAAGAAAGAATTATGATAGCTTGAGCGTTCATGATTGTTAGAGACAACTAAATCGTAGTTATAAGACATATACAACCAAGGAAATTACCAACGGGGGAAACCATTGCCTTAGACCTTATTTTTACTGTTTACACATCAAGTTTAGTTAGTTTTTAGTTATTAATTACTTTCAGTCTTTAGTTGTTAGAAAATCAACAATTGTGAATCAGAAAGTTAGGGAAAACAGATTGTGTGAATTTAGTGAATCGGACTGTAGTAATTGATAGGTTAATTCCCTGCAGTTCAACTCTGGGCAATAATACTCAGATTATATTTGCAACGCCCGCTTAGTCTTTTGTGAGACTCAGTTGAGCGTGATCAATATCTTATTATGTATATTCAATGTATTTATAATCCTTTATTTAAAGGTATCCCTAGAAGTGCTTGTAGATCTGATATCTTTAGACTTCATGGACAATATAAAAAATACATAACGTTATTTGTTAAGCCACCTTCCTTGCAGAGTTTCTTTAACTTCTGATATTGGCCATGCTGTTAATGGAAATAATTATTTTATAATTACATGTCATTGGATAGATGATAATTATTGTATGCAAAAACGTATTATCGCTTTTAAATATGAAGAAGATCAGAGTCATACTGCTGTGGTTATAAGTAATACTATTTGCGAAGTTGTTGAATTTTATAATCTCAAGCAAAAAGTATTGTGTATGTCTTTTGATAATGCTTCTAACAATAATGTTGCAATTTCAATATTAACTGCATTTGCAACCACCACTTGACGAAATGTTTCATGTTAGGTGTGTATGTCATGTTTATAATTTAATTGTTAAAAGTGGCCTTGATTTATTTTCAACTAAGATTACTCATGTTAGAAGAGCAGTTGGTGTTATTCAAGGAAATAATAGACAATCTAGAATTAGGGAATTTAAGAATAAGAGTAACGAGCATAACCTTAAGCCCAGATTCATGCCAGAGGAAATTGTGACTAGATAGAATTATACATATATATTTTTAAAATGTTGCTACAAATATAGATTCCCAATAACTGAAGTTGCTAATGCGCATTGTACTGATCCAAACAGTATGTTAACAACTACTACTTGGGAGGCCAATAATGATGTTGTTAAATTTTTACATAAATTTTATATAGCTAATATTGAGTTTCTGGAGCATATTACCCTACTGTTACTATAGCTTTAGTACATATAGCTGAAATTTCTTTTCTACTCTTTGAATTTAAGAAGAAAGAAAAATATAAGGATGTTGTTAAACAAGTGCAAGAAAAATTCAAAAAATATTTCTTTCCAATTCCTTCGATTTGCTTAATTGGTGCTTTTTAAATCCTTCAATTAAGATGTCTGATTTTTACCAATTAATCAATGCTTTATATACTTATATTGGAGATTGGACCAACTGAAACCCCAGATATATATATGTTTGTATGAACAAGCTAAATGATTCTTTACAACAATTATATAATTATTATGCAAATATAACTGATGATGCTGCTCTTAATGTAGGCAATGTTAATCCCACTGTGCATTGTACCACTTCTACTATTGTGGATGATGAAGAAGGCGTTGATAGTTTTAATATTATATCTATATTTTCTAACACTCAAACCGGTAGCAGGAACATTGATGAACTTCAATTCTACTTGCAAAAGCAAAAAGAGCCTAGCACAAAGGAATTTTCATCGTTGGGATGGTGGCATGAGAATGGAAAGTAATTTCCTGTTCTTTCCGCTATGGCTCGGGACGTGATGAATGTGCCAATTTTAACTGTTGCATCAGAGAGTGCATTTAGCCAAGCAATACAACAACTTGAAAACACCAGTCACTTATTGGGAAGCAATGCTTTGGAAGTTTTAGTATGTTTTAGAGATTGGATTAGATCGAAACGAAGAAATCAAGGACGTGAAGATGTTGATAGCCCAGAAGACGAGGAACTTGGAGATATATTAACACATGGTAACCCATCTGAATTTAACACTCCAGAAGAAGCCCACTTAGTTCATATTAATTATGACAAACTTAGTAAGGCAATGCAAAACCTTTGAATTTACTCTTTTTTCGTTAATTTACTTGTTGTTAAATGTAAACCTTTCAATTTGTAAGTTTGAATTTTGAAATAAATGTAGCACTTGCAATTTATAAGTATAATTTTTTCCCATTTTTATTGTATACTTTATATTTTTACTTTATATTAATATAACATACAATAGTTATACAAAATACAAAAAAGAAAAATTAAAAATTACACTAACCCGGCCCGGCCCGGCCCCTTGTACCCATAACCCTTACGGTTCATTTTTTACCCGGATGAACCCGAACCCGTTAAGCCTTGTAACCCCTAACCCGTAACCGGCCAGGTTCCCAACCCGTACTGCTCCAAATTTTCCCAACCCAGCCCAGCCCGACCCACCCGTTAGGCACCTTTAGATAACAATAGTGCTATTAGTATGACTAAGAACGCGGTTCATCATAAGAGAACTAAGCACATACATGTTAGACACCATTTTTTGAGGGACAACTATGAGAAATGACTGATCACTATAGAATTTTGTGCTACTGATAAATAGATTGCCGACATTTTTACAAAAGCACTGAGTAGAGAAAGCTTTGAATGTAACAGGTTAGAACTAGGGATGATTAAGATCACCTAATGGAACCAGTTCAGATTGCTCAATGAAAAAAAACGATTTTTTTCTTTGGTTAGAAAATCTGGAACTTGTGTAAATATCTAGATTAATCTTTACTCAGTCTCATACTGTAAATAGTATACTCCTGTGACATGTGTTGATATGACTCACTGATCTCTAACAGAATTTTCTCTACTTTGGTAAATTGAGGCATGATCAAGAGGATCTTAGTGAAGAACCTGGTTCATCAATACTGATTCATCTGAATAACGATGTATATTTTCTACACTACGCACAATTAGAAACATTAATATTTAATTCATTAGCAGAGTCCTACCTATGTTCAAAAACTTCAGAAAAACCTATCCTTTTGAGTTTGAACCAGTTCCGTCTCCATTAGAATCCTCACTGCATAAAATGTCTAGAATCTAGGGAAGATTAACCGCTCGTTCAACCTGAAATTTCAGAGTGATTAGACTTCTAATTGACTACAAAAAGCTGCCGTTAGACATTAATTAACCCTCTCTCTTTAAAAAACCATCATCATCATCAGCACTGCCACTCTCATAATTCTCGAAACCGTCATTTTTCTTTCGTTCTCTACTCCTCTCTCTTCCAAAACTCAATTCCAAAATTTTCTTCCAGAACTAGCAAAGATGACCAACCCCCAAGATAACCCGACACTCCTCCACAACCTACCCCCTCTGATTTCTCCACTACTCCTCAACCCAGCACACCCCCCCAACCTAGGAGAAGGCGAGTGAAGATGCTTGCCCGTAAAACTGTGGCTACAAGTGCTCTTTCAAAGAAACTAAACGCAAAATTAAAGGCTGGTAAATCCCAAGACTCTGAAAATTCTGATGATTCTTTCAAGTCTGCGAGTGAGGGGGAAGGTACTGGGTCTTCTGATTCTGAGAAAGCGCAAAATCCCCCTTCTGAGGTACGTTATGTTCTAGTTGAAAATTTGGACAAAATCATTTTGTTTTGGTTGGGTTTGTTATGAATGTGGAAACGCTTGAGTCAAGAAGGAGAGGAGGTAAAAATAAAAGTGAAAAAGAAAAGGAGAGTGAGGGTGTGAGTAGTGATGTGAGGGGAAAAGGGAAAAAAGTGGCTGATTCCTCACCCACTTCTGAAATGGTTAGACCGACTATCTGTGGGGCTGAGAATAAGAAGGTGGTAGAGAGTAGCAAGAAAACAAGGAGAAGTGGCTCAGGGGAGGCTGCTGAAGGGCTGGTCAATCTCAGTTCATATGCAGATGAACCCGGTTCTTCCATTGAGGAGACCCTTGCAGACCTTCTGAAGAAAGTGGGTGCAAGCTATAACCCCAAGAAAAGGAGAACCCCAACACCAAAAGCTCCCAGCACTGCAAAAACTACCAAGAAAAGGAAGGCTACTTCTCCTACAACTGCTGAGATTCATCTACCAAAAGGAAGGGCCTCGAGGAGTAAGTTGAAGCAGAGTGAGGATGAGTTACAAAAGGCTTTGGTAGAAAGTAAGAAGAAAGAATGGACAAAGGGAAAGCTAAGGTTGCAGAGCCTATTGAGGCTCTCGATGTGGATGAGATGGACCCAGTCCATCAGGGTGAACATGTGTCTGTGGAGGTACAGACCCCTAAGGCCAAAAAACCAAGACTTCTTCCAAGAAGTCTTCATATGTATCTAAGACTGCTGATTTGTTTAGTTGAATTACTACTGCTTAAACTGTTATTGTTATTAGTATGAGCCTTAACCACTTCTATTTGTTTTTGGCCCATTATTGCATCTTTTAATATCCTTGGGCTCATGTGTCCATCGTATGTTTGTGTGGTAGGCCCAGGCCCATTTTTTCAGTTTTAGGAGTTGAGTCCACACTTTCTAATTTGCCAAAAGTGTTGGCAGTCAATAACGGAGTAGGGTTTGTGACCTTACCTAGCATTACCTGTGTGGTTGTCGTGTCCACCGCCTTCCCTTTCCTCGTCTGGTCATCCATACGAAAATGTCGAAGGTCATCTGGTTGTCTACGTTGGTTGTTTATGCTGTATCTTGCATTTGTTTTTTTTTGAAAAAGTAACAGTTTTCCATTCCGATTCCTTTATGGAAGTTATGGATGTTGTGAAGGAAGTATGTGGTGTAGTTGTAGTAATAGTTGGTATGAAATTTAGTGGTGGCGTTTGCGATAATTGGCAACTCCAACTTGCATGCCCAAATCTTCCACACTTTGTACAAAGTAGGTTCAACCGTTCATAGAGTAGAATCTGTTTGTGAGTGCTTATATGGACATGGGTTTTAGAGGTTTCTCCAATGGTACCTCAATGCATATTCGGGCATACCTCCCTTTTGTAGTAGAGGTTGTACAAGTATCAACCTTTAGAAGTTGCGCTATCTTGTTTTCTACCTTTTGCAGTATTTTTGAAAATCATAAAACTCTGTTGGAAGTTCTGGTAGGCGTACCCATAGAGCAGCATACGTCAGTTGTGTTGCTGAAGTAATAAACTTAGGCTCCCGGCCTTGAACTGAGAGGAAATGGTTTAGTATGAACGGAGACCCTTCATGTAAAGCCTTACACATATTCTCCTCATAATGAAATTTTGAGAAGGAAAAAATTGCATCCCAAGTCTATAAGATGATTTCTTCAGTTGGCTTTCATAGATTTGTTAATTTAATTTGTAGCAGGTGGTGTCCAACCATTTTGCCAAAAACCTTTACTATGATAGATTTTTCCAAGGAGTGTATAATCGAGATTGATCTTCAGTTGTTAATGGAATAAAATTGTCTAAATCATCCTCATTTGATGTTTCATCTATTAAGTCATTGTGGCTTTGATGGATTGGGTGTTAGAAACGTAAGTGGGTAGATGTGAATTTGAGATTAGTATCTGAAGAAAGAATTTTGTTTGTGAATGGATTTCTGGTTTGTCAATTTGCATATTATGGTGATTTGGTGTGGCCATGGTTGTTGGTAGTTGATTAAAGAGTATGGGGGAAGAAAGAGAACGAAAAAGCAAAGATTTGGGATGTAGAAGGAGTTAGGGTAGAGAGCATTTTACTATCGGTAAACACTAGTTTAGAGATAAAGTCTTTAAGTTCATAACAAACTTCTAATCCTCTCTCTATTATTTTGTTAGACCAAATAAACTCAAATCTTATCTAAGCCTTTCAATTGAAAAACTAAACAAATCAAAATCCAAGCTTCTCAATTGGAAAAGAAAACTTAAAGGACGAAAAAAATATTAAGATTTTGGCGAATTATAAAGTATGAGCATATGCACATTTTTTTGTCTATTGTTAGATTAAACATTAGATGAAATAGTTATGTAAAATTTCATAGTAAAATGAATGTAAAAACTATATTATATTGAAAGTTAAGAAAATCTGAATTAAAATTAAATAATTTGAATTTTGATGCAAAAATTAAATTCGAATTAGTAAAAAGATAAAAAATAGAATCAATATAGAAAATTCTAGATTTGAAATGAAATATAAGTATTTTAATTGAGGAACAAAAATGAAGATAAAAGTATACTACTTTTTAATTTTCCTTCTAAATTTCTATATCTATGTTATATTAAAAGAATAGTAGTGAAACATGAGTTTAAGCCAAGTGGCATATTGAGAACTTGTCACTTGAAACATTTAAAATATAATCTAAATAAATTTAGAAAATCTAATCAGGATTAAGACAAATTAGATTTGACCAAATTTAATTTATGGTGAAAATCAATTAAGATTAACTCACAATTTTATACTAAATAGATTTTGAAAGCTTTCCAATAATAAGGATTTCTATTTAATTGTTATTCACTGTCAACATGATAAGTTTTCTTTTATTTCATAATTTTTCTATTTTTGGAAATATTATATAAACAAATAAAATTACAATGAAAATATTACTAAAACATTTAGATATAATGTGTTCAAATAATTAAGAAAATATTTTTCTATGATTTATATCTGAATTGAGTGCAGTTATTTTAAGTTTGAAAGCATACCATAATTTTTTTAAAAGCAGTCCAATTTAGAAAACATAATGATAAGAATTATTTGAATTTGATATGAGATTTGTTCTTTGAAATTGTCACGACCGGATTTCCCACCACCGGGATCGTGATGGCGCCTAGCTCTTAGAATGCTACGCAAGCCAACAGATACAGTTTTATCACACCAATCACTAACCAAAACAGTAATTAACAGTAATTTAAACTAAACTGACAAGAAGTATGGAAATTCTATAACAGTTTAAAACACTATTACACGACTACCCAAAGATCTAGTGTCACAATCCATGAACTTCTAAGAGTTTCTACAAATACTGGTTTAAAGGAAATACATTTGTTCTCGAGATGAAGGAAAACGGGATAAACTAAGATAGAGGGAA
Source organism: Nicotiana attenuata (assembly GCF_001879085.1). Lineage (NCBI taxonomy): Eukaryota > Viridiplantae > Streptophyta > Magnoliopsida > Solanales > Solanaceae > Nicotiana > Nicotiana attenuata. Next base: position 64,906 of record NW_017672323.1, read on the forward strand.
TGGGACTCCAGGGTCTGCGAATGCTGTCAGATCTACCTTGGGTCTCTTGATGGACTGAAGGCAGCAACCCAACTCTAATCAACTAGGTACGGCACCGAAATCTGCATAGAAAGTGCAGAGTGCAATATCAGTACAACCGACCCCATATACCGGTAAGTGCCGAGCCTAACATCGGCAAAGTAGTGACGAGGCTAGGACACGACAAATAACATGAACTTGTGCAGTTAAATAATATGCAAGGAAATAACAATAATGGAACTTTAACAGAAAATAATGGGACGGGGAAAACATGCTGAGAGGATTGTAGAAATAAGAAACACCACAATAGAGAATTTAAACAGCAAGTACACCTTGAACCAGTAACAACAAGTAAATATAGTAACGGCAAATATACGGCATCACCCTTCGTGCTTTTGCTCTCAACCTCATCATATAAATCAGATAAGAATGACATGGCATCACCCTTCATGCTTTTACTCTCATCCTTACCATAAGAAACAATAGATACGGCACGACATCACCGTTCGTGCATTATGTCACGAGCCAAAATCCATTGAAGGCCGTGATGGCAACGGACACCACTGTCAGGTAAGCCAACACCAAGAAGTTAATTAAATTCTCATTTTAGTATTTTTGAAATCATTTCCTTTTCTTACATTAGATAATTTATAATGAACTTCACTGCGTTAATAATGATGTCTTTAACAAATTTAAATACTAAAAAATCCCATAGTCATCCCAGAACCTGGTGTCACAAGTGCATGAGCATCAACTAAGAATTATACATAAAATACAACATCTGTCCCGAATACAAATTTGGACAGAAAAGGAAATATAATACTCTGAAGGGGACTCTGCTGGCTCCGAGTCGTATCGAGAGATGCCGCTCATCTAAGTCTTCGTATCAACCATGCCGCTACGCCCAACTAGGCCACTAGACATACATGTGCCTATGCAACAATAATGCACAGCAAGTGTAGTTTGAGTACAAAAACAATGCGTACCCAGTGAGTATCCAGTCTAACCTCGACAAGAAGTAACGAGAGGTACTTCGACACTTACTAGTGGTCCAATAATATAATTAGTCGTGGATTTATTAAAAACAGCAGTAAACTCAAGGCAATCATGAAGCAAGTAAGCAATCCCTTTGGTAATAAGAGATTTCCAATTCCATATTTCATCGTCTATCAATATATCTCAGGCAAGGGAGGCAATATCATTATTTATAAATTTCAAGGCAAGCAATACAAGCATGCGCAAATCATGCTGAGGTCTTACGTCCAGATCCAACATAATATTTAAACTGTGCACTGCCAGAGGGTCGAATGGCACGAACTATAGATGCATCTATTACCCCGCTCGCGAATCATACATGCGACGCGGTCAAATATAAATAAACACATCAAACAGTCAATCAAGAATTCATCAGGGAAACAATTACCCAAAGAAATGGCAAATTCTCTTTAACGGTCAAGAAAATGATGTTAAACTCTTTTTTTAGAAATTCATTTACCAATTCAATATGATTTAAGCAATTTAAATTGTCAATAAGGTTACAAATATTTCAAGTATAGCATGCTTTCGGGTCATAGACTACTCGGACTTAAGCATAATAGTAGCTATGCACGGACCCTCGTCACCTCGTGCGTGCGTAGCCCCCACAAATAGAAGCACATATTTAATTAATTCACCTATGGGAATAATTATCTCTTACAAGGTTAGAAAGGAGACTTACCTCGTCTCAAGACCTACTTTCTAGTCCAAGGATGAGCTCCAAACCCCAAATCGGTGCCGAACAATCCAAAACTATTCAAATGGTGTATAAACAAATCAATATACACTCAAAAGTTCATATTCCAACTATTAAGGTGATTACCCAACTCAAAATGCAAGATTCCTAAAATTCACCCCCAGGCCCACGTGCCCAGATTCCGGAAATTTTCGAAGATAAACTTTACCCATAACCCCATGAACTCAAATATATAATTTGTTTCAAATTCTATGCCCAAATTCGTGGTCAAAATCAAAAAATACCAATTTCTAGGTTTTTACCGAAACCCCAAGTTTTCACTAATTTTTCATGTTAAAATCTAGATATAATCCAAGTAATTAACTTGCAATTGGTGGGAATCACTTACCTTGACATAAATGATGAACATGGAGCTCCAAAATTGCTCCTAGGTCGTCTCCCATGGAGGAAATGACATGAAATGAGTCAAACCGATTTTTTCAAACATATACACTGCCCAGGCAACCCTTCTTCGCGTTCGCGAGCCCGCTATCGCGTTCGCGATGAACAAAATTCTCAAAAGCCATTTCCATACATTCTCAGACAGCCTCTAGTATATTGGTCATAACGTTTTGTACAAAACTCCAAATCACAAATGGTTTAAATTTCTGAAAAGTAGACACCAGGATCTACAACTTTCATGTTTAGGTTCTCCCAATTCCTTATAGATTTCGAGATATAAGCCTCCAAAGTCAGCCCTGTGCAACACAAATTTCTTTTTCATTTTGCCGGACAGCCTGTAGTGTATCAGCCATATCTTTTTGTACACAAATCCAAATGATAAATGATTTACTTTTCAGAAAACTAAACACAAAGGGATACATCTTTTGTTTTGGGATCATCTCCAAATTCCTTATAGATTGCGTGATATGAGCCTCCGAAGTCAGACCTGTGCAACAGAGATTTCCTTCTTCGCGATCGCGAGGCTCTCTCCGTGAGCGCGAAGAACAAAGTCTCTGAAGCCAAATCCTTCTTCGCGGACGCGAGAGGATCCACGCGATCGCGAAGAACAACACGAGACACCAGCATCAACTATTGCAAAACAGCCCGAAATGATCCGAAACCACCCCGAAACACACCCGAGGCCCTTGGGGCCCCGTCCAATCACACAAACCAGTCCCATAACATAACACGGACCTGATCGAGGCCTCAAATCACATCAAACAACATCGAAATCATTAATCGCACCCCAATTCAAGGTTCAATGAACTTTAGAACTTCAAACTTCTACATTCGATGTCGAAACCTTTCAAATCATGTCCGATTGACCTCAAATTTTGAATGCGACCCCGATATAAAAAAGTCCGCTTGCGGTCAAACTTCTCAAAAACCTTCAATTTTCTAACTTTCGCCAAATGACCCCAAAATGACCTACGAACCTCCGAATCCACTTCCGGACGCGCTCCCAATACCAGAATGACCATACGGAGCTATTCCCAAACTTGAAACCCCAAACGGACATAGATAACATTGAAATGCACTGCAACCCAAATTTATGAAATTCTTCCAAAATGCCAACTTCCAAAATAGGTGCAAAAGCGCTCACAGGTCATCCAAAACTCGATCCTAACATCCGCCCAAGTCCAAAATCATCATACAAACCTGTTGGAACCTTCAAATCCTGATTCTAAGGTCATTTAATCAAAAAATCAAACCTTTGTCAATTCTTTCAACTTAAAGCTTCCGAAATGAGAAATTTCTTTCCAAATCAACTCCGAACTTCCCAAAATTCAATTCCGACCACTCGTACAAGTCATAATACCTGAAGTGAAGTTGCTCATGGCCTCAAACCACCGAATAACACGCTAGAGCTCAAAACGACCGGTCGGTTCGTCGCACATTAACTCTCTCATAACATGGCACGGCATCACCCTTCGTGCATTATCATAATCAGAATACGGCACGACATCACCCTTTGTGCATTAATACTAACATACAATATCTTGCACGACATTACCCTTCGTGCTTTACACTCTTCCTCACCCAAACAACAGAAACAATAACAACCCAGCAAGGGAATCATCAATAATCAACCTCAATTCAACATTTAACTTCACAATATAAATCTCAACTTGAGTCAATACTCACCCAATATCCAAAATCACGAAAACATAATAAGACTTATTTTACATGAAGAATAACCAGTTTAAGCATGAACAGTACGTATAAAGAAATACAACAGTCACAAGTACCGACTCACTTGCATGCTATGACCCGATAACAACGTATAGATACTCGTCACCTCATCTATACGTCGTACTCAACAACTAAACACGTGGCAAATAAGGCAACAATACCTAATCCCTCAAGCTAAGGTTAGCCACAACACTTACCTCGCCTCCACTGGCCACTCAATGCTCAATCACAGCTTTTCTTTTCACACAAGCCTCCGGACCAAGTGAATCTAGCAGTTTACCAGCCAAACGATTTAATTTAAGCCTTAGGATCTACCCACGATAGCAATGAATTAAATTTAGGTCATCTTTGAAAGAGTCAACAAAAGTCAACACCCGGGCTCGCTTGGTCCAAACCTAATCTTCGGACCAAAACCCGATTACCCATTCACCCACGAGCCCGGATATATAATTGGTTTTGGAATCCGACCTCAATTTGAGGTGTAAATCCCCAAATTTTAGAATTCTTAAGTTCTACCCAAAATCCCCAATTCCAACATGAAAACCCTAGATTTTAAGATGAAATCTTTTTAAAAAGAAGTTAAAGAGTGAAAGAAATGAGCTAAGAATCACACTTATGATTTGGGAAAGAAGAAGTGTTTGGAAAATCGCCTCTTATGTTTTAGGGTTTGAAAATTTTTAAAATGAGTGAAAAATCCCATGTATATAGCACCCCTCTGATCTATACGACGTGGTCCGCAAAATTCCGGGCGCGGTCGCGAACCCCACCGCGATCCGTGAAATTAGGGTACGACCGAGAACTTTGAGCCTTAACCTACCGCTGTCGTGAAGTCCCCACTGCGGTCCGCGAATTTCATTCCGCAGCCGCGCTCCTACGATCCGAGACCTGAAATTTCTGCAATTATCCAACACCAGGTTTTCTAAGTCTAAAACATCCCATAGTTTACCCGAGCCCTCGGGGATCCAAACCAAACATGCACACAAGTCTTAACACATCATATGAAGTTGCTCGGGCAATCAAATTGCCAAAATAACATCTAGAACTACGATTGTAGTACCAAATTGCATGAAATTTTCAAGAAAGTTTCAAAACTTCTAACTTTTCAACCAAAGGTCCGAATCACATCAAATCAACTCCGTTGTCACCAAATTTTACATATGTGACCTAAATATTATATTAAACCTGTACCGGGCTCCGGAACCAGAATACAGGTTCGATACCAACAAGATCAAACACTATTCAACTTCTTTAAATCCTTAGATTTTCAGTTTAACAATATTTAACAAAAATTTATTAGTCGGGCCAGGGACCTCGGAATTCGATTTCGGGCATACGCCCAAGTCCCATATTGTTCTACGGGCCCTCCGGGACTGTCAAATCACGTGTCCGGGTCCGTTTACTCAAAATGTTGATCGAAGTCAACTAAAATCACTTTTAAAGGCAAAACTTAATGTTTTTCTCAAATATTATCATAAAGGCTTTCCAGAAATATGCCCGAACTACACACACAAATCGAGGAGAAGGAAAATGAGGTTTTGAAGGCGAACCTCGAATTGGGTTCTAAAACACGAGATGACCTTTTGGGTTATCACATTCTCCACCTCTAAAATAACCGTTCATCCTCGAATGGACATAGAAAAGTACCTAAGCTAGGGAAAAGATGGGGATGTCTGTTCTGCATATCGAACTCGGACCCGCAGGTAGCTGCCTCAATAGGCTGACCTCTCCACTGCACACGAACGGAAGGATAACTCTTCGATCTCAACTGATGAACCTGCTGGCTCAAAATCCGGCTCTTCCTCGTTGGTCAAATCATTGTCCAATTGGACAACGCTGAAGTCTAACATATGGGATGGATCATCGTGATACTTCGAAGCATGGACACATGAAACACTGGATGTACCGCTAATAAGCCTGGTGGCAACACAAGTCTGTAAGCCACCTCTCCCACTCGATCAAGAATCTCAAAAGGCCCGATGAACCTAGGGCTTAACTTGCCCTACTTCCCAAACCGCATCACACCCTTCATGGGTGACACCCGAAGCAACACTCTCTCTCCAACCATGAATGCCACATCACGAACCTTACGGTCAGAATAACTCTTTTGCCTGGACTGGGCGGTACGAAGCCTATCCTGAATGATCTTAACCTTGTCCAAGGCATACTGCACTAAATCTGTACCCAATAACCGAGCCTCTCCCGGCTCAAACCATCCAACCGGCGACCGACACCGTCTACCATACAATGTCTCATATGGGGCCATCTGGATGCTCAACTGATATCTGTTATTGTAGGAAAACTCCGCTAATGACAAGAACTGATCCCAAGAACCTCCAAAGTCAATAACTCAGGCGCGAAGCATATCCTCCAAAATCTGAATAGTACGCTCGGACTGTCCGTCCGTCTGAGGATGAAATGATATGCTCAACTCGACCCGTGTACCCAACTCACATTGTACTTCCCTCTAGAAATGCAAGGTAAACCGCATACCTCAGTTAGAAATGATAGACACGGCTCACCATGAAGACGAATGATCTCACGGATATAAACCTCAGCCAACCGCTCCGAAGAATAGGAAACTGCCATAGGAATGAAATGCGATGACTTAGTCAGCCTATCCACAATAACCCACACTGTGTCGAACTTCCTCTGAGTCCGTGGGAGTCCAATTACAAAATCTATAGTGATATGTTCCCACTTCCACTCAGGAATCTCAATCTTGTGAAGCAAACCGCCAGGTCTCTGATGTTCGTACTTTACTTGCTGGCAATTCAAACACCGAGATACATATGCAACAATATCCTTCTTCATCCTCCTCCACAAATAATGCTGCTGCAAGTCTTGATACATCTTAGCGGCGGCTGGATGAATAGAATACTGGGAACTGTGGGCCTCCTCTAGAATCAACTCACGAAGTCCATCCACATTAGGCACACAAATACGACCCTGCATCCTCAGAACTCCGTCATCTTTAATTGTAACCTGCTTGGCATCTCCATGACGCACTGTGTCCCTATGGACAAGCAAATGAGGATCATCATATTGTCGCTCCCTGATACGCTCAAAGAAGGAAGACCGAGCGACTGTACAAGCTAGAACACGACTGGGCTCCGAAACATCCAACTTCACAAACTGATTGGCCAAAGCTTGAACATCTAATGCAAGCGGTCTCTCACTGACTGGAATATACGCAAGGCTGCCCATACTAGCTGACTTCCAACTCAAAGCATCGGCCAACACATTGGCCTTCCCGGGATGGTACAAGATGGTGATATCATAGCCATTCAGTAGCTCAAACCACCTCCTCTGCCTCAAATTTAGCTCCTTCTGCTTGAACAAATATTGAAAACTCTTGTGATCTGTGAACACCTCACACGACAAGCCATACAGATAATGCCTCCAAATCTTCAGCGCGTGAACAATGTCTGCTAGCTCCAAATCATGAACTGGATAATTCTTCTCGTGAATCTTCAAATGTCACGAAGCATATGCAATGACCTTGCCACCCTGCATCAATACCGCACCATGTCCAATACGAGATGCGTCACAATATACTCTATATGGCCTTGAACCTGTGGGTAATACCAATACCGGTGCGGTAGTCAAAGCTGTCTTGAGCTTCTGAAAGCTCGTCTCACACTCGTGCGACCACCTAAACGGGGCACCCTTTTGGGTCAATCTGGCCATCGGGGCTGCTATAGATGAAAACCCCTCCACAAATCGATGGTAATAACCCGCCAAGCCCAAGAAACTCCAAATGTCTGTAGCTGATGTGGGACTAGGCCAGTCCTTGACTGCCTTAATCTTCTTAGGATCCACCTGAATACCCTCTGCTAATACAACGTGGCCCAAGAATGCAACTGAACTCAGCCAAAACTCACATTTCGAAAACTTAGCATAAAATTGGTTGTCTCTCAGAGTCTGAAGAATGATTCCAAGATGCTGCTCCTGCTCCTCTCGACTACGGGAGTAGATCAAGATGTCATCAATAAAAACAATCATGAAGGAATCCAAATAAGGCTTGAACACTCTGTTCATCAAATCCATGAATGCTGCAGGGGCCTTTGTCAACCTAAATGACATCACTAGAAACTCATAATGCCTATACCGAGTCCGAAAAGTTGTCTTAGGGACATCAGATGCCCTAATCCTCAACTTATAGTAGCCAGACCTCAAATCAATCTTCGAAAATACTTTGGCACCCTGAAGCTGATCAATAAGTCATCAATCCTTGGCAATGGATATTTGTTCTTGATGGTGACTTTGTTCAACTGCCGATAGTCTATGCACATCCTCACCGATCCATCCTTTTCCTTACAAACAATACTGGCGCACCCCAAGGCGAGACACTGGGCCTAATGTAGCCCTTATTAAGCAAATCTTGCAACTGCTCCTTCAATTCTTTCAACTCTGGAGGGGCAATGCAGTATGGCAGAATAGAAATGGGGTGAGTGCCCGGAGCCAAAGCAGTGCAAAAGTCAATATCCCTGTCAGGTGGCATCCCGGCAGGTCTGCAAGAAATACCTCTAGAAACTCACGAATAACCGGTACGGAATCCATGGAAGGAACCTCCGCAGTGGAATCACGAACATAAGCCAAATAAGCCAAAAACCCCTTCTTGACCATACGCCGAGCCTTCATAAAAGAAATAACCCTACTGGTAGAATGACCAGGATTCACTCTCCACTCCAATCGAGGCAACCCCGGCAAGGCTAAGGTCACAGTCTTGGCGTGACATTCCAATATAGCATGATAAGGTCACAACCAATCCATCCCCAGAATAACATCGAAGTCAACCATATCGTGAAGTAGGAGATATACACTAGTCTCAAGACCCCAATAATAACCACACACAAGCGATAAACACGATCTACCATAATAGAATCACCCACCGTGTAGACACATGTAGAGGAGCACTCAAAGAATCACGAGGCACAGCCAAATACGAAGCAAAGTAAGATGACACATAGGGGTATGTAGACCCAGTATCAAATAAAATTGAAGCATGCTCGACGCTCGAGGGCAATATCTAGCAATGTGCCTCAGATTGCCACAAGTATAACAAGACCTCGGCGGCTGAGACTACTGACCCTTAAACTGACCCTGTCGGCCTGAGTAACCACCCTAAAAACTCTGGATCGGAGGTGCACTGATAGGAGCTGGTGGTGCATTGTAGGGTAACTGATCAAAATACTGCATATGAGAGCCACGACCACTTGAAGCACCGTGAGAAGCCTAAAGTACTGAATGAAATGGCCTGGGAGGATGGCCTCTACCAAAAGAATCCCTGCCTCTAGACGAGGCACCACTGAACCTACCAGAATGACGAGGCCTCTTGTTAGACCCCTGACCACTCCCCTGAGCTAAAACTGTCTCAACCCTCTTCACCATATTGGCCGCATCCTGAAAAGAAATCTCGCTCCCTGTCTCCTTAGCCATCTGTAATCTGATAGGATGAGCGAGTCCCTCAATAAACCTCTTCACCCTCTCTCTCTCTCTCAGTGGGGAGTATAAGAAGAACATGACGAGCAAAATCCACAAACCTAGTCTCGTACTGAGTGAATTTCATAGAACCCTGCTGATGATGCTCAAACCGCCTGCGATAGTCCTCTCTCTGAGTGATAGGACGGAACTTCTTGACAAATAGCTGACAGAACTGATCCCAAGTCAAGGTAGGCGATTCAGCTGGTCTAGTCAAAACAAAATCATTCCACCATCTCTTGGCGGACCCTATCATCAGGAATACAGCAAAGTCGACCCCATTGGTCTCCACTATCTCCATGTTCCGCAACACCTCATGGCAGCAGTGAAGATTATCGTGGGGGTCCTCAGAAGCTGCCACACTGAAATGAACCAGGAAAATCTTGGTGAACTTGTCCATCCTCAACAAAGCCTCAAAAGACATAGATGATCCACCAGCGGCCTGAGCCGCAACAACTGGCTGAGCTACTCTCACTAGCTGAGCTGCTGGAGTCTGAAACTGAGGAACCATCTGCTTCGGAGTGTGGGTAGCAGGAGTCTGAGCTCTTTCCCCAGCCTGAGAGATGAATAGTGCTACAAAAAATGTGCCAGCCTAGGCTACGCTCGTCATAAGGCCCACTAGACGGACCAAAGCATTCTGAAGCACCGGGGTAGTGATGAACCCCTCTGGAACCTGAGCTAGCCCTGCCGGAATAGTCTAGGTCGGAACCTCATCATCAAACTCCACCTGAGGCTCCGCTACAGGTGCTAGTGCTCGAGATCTAGGCTGAGCCATGCCCCTGCCTCGGCCTCTAGCACGGCCTCGGCCTCGCCTTCTGCTCCTCGTAGGAGCTGCCACTAGAGGCTCGAGCTGCTGGTTAGCTAACGAAGCGGTATGTGTTCTAGCCATCTGCGAAAGAACTAGAGTAGAGAGTTCAATTAGCATTGAGAAACCAAATCGCACGATAGAGAAGAATAGATGTGAAGTTATTCCTAAACTCTGTAGCCTCTGGGGATAAGTACAGACGTCTCCTTACCGATCCCTCAGACTCTACCTAGTTTGTTCGTTAATCTCTTGTGAGACCTAGGCAACCTAGTGCTCTAATACGAACTTGTCACGACCCGGATTTCCCACCGTCGGGATGGTGATGGTGCCTAGCTCTTAGAATGCTAGGCAAGCCAACAGATATAGTTCTATCACACCAATCACTAACCAAAATAGTAGTTAACAGTAATTTAAATTAAACCGATAAGAAGTACGAAAATTCTATAACAGTTTAAAACACTATTACACGACTACCCAAAGATCTGGTGTCACAATCCACAAACTTCTAAGAGTTTCTACAAATACTGGTTTAAAGAAAATACATCTATTCTTGAGACGAAGGAAAACAGGATAAACTAAGATAGAGGGAAGGGGACTCCAGGGTCTGCGAATGCTGGCAGATCTACCTTGGGTCTCCTAATGGACTGAAGGCAACAACCCAACTCTGATCAACGAGGTCCGGCATCGAAATATCCGTAGAAAGTGCAGAGTGCAGTATCAGTTCAACTGACCCCATGTACTAGTAAGTGCCGAGCCTAATCTCGGCGAAGTAGTGACGAGGCTAGGACACAACAAATAACATGAATCTGTGCAGTTAAATAATTTGCAAAAAAATAACAATAATAGAACTTTAACAGAAAATAATGGGAAGGGGAAAACATGCTGAGAGGATTGCAGAAATAAGAATCACCATAATAGAGAATTTAAATAGCTAGTACACCTTGAACCAGTAACAATAGGTAAATATAGTAACTGCAAAAGGCACGGCATCACCCTTCATGCTTTTACTCTCAACCTTACCATATAAATCAGATAAGAATGGAACGGCATCACCCTTTGTTGGCCCAAGATCAGTTGAAGTTTTGAAGAATGACAAATGAACTCAGAGAAGGACCAGGTCCTTCTTAGGAGACACAGTTGTTATGGCCCATGCATATGACATGCACGTGAAGAAGATAAGTCCTTGGGGATCAAGCAACAATATCTTCTGAATATCTTCTGAACTGATCGAAAAGATTGCATATGGGATAAGGAGAAGATGTCTCTTTATAAGAAGAGAACACATCCGGATAAGGGTTGGTTTTTGGATTGGTTTAGGACTCAAACTCAATGGAGGATTAGAAATTGAGTCACAATCCAACTCTAATTACTAATCTAATAAATAACTGAGTTGTTCTCTTTTACAGGGATGCACATACGCTGAAGTTATGCAAAATTAAGAGCAAAAGAGCAAGGCTATTTTGCAAGCAATTTATGTGAGATTGAGTGTGCACGCCTGCAGCTACTTGAACAAGATATAAAAACCAGTTCCATTGTGTTTATTCTTATTCTAGTTCAATTGTAGTAGGTGATTTAACACTTGTACCTTTCCAGCTTTCATAGAAGCAATTGTATTAGGTACTCTGAGTATTCAAGTTTGAGTTAACTTGAAAGTGTCGCAAAAGTTGAGGCTGTGTGCCACATTGGGATTTGAGTTAATCCTTAGGTTTACAAGAGTTTTGTAAATGCTGTTTTTGGCTCATTGAGTTTAGTGGATGTTTGGGAAAATCCTACTGAGTAGTAGGTCGTGGTTTTTTTCACCTTTTGAGCCAGGTGTTTTCCACGTAAAAATCCTTGTGTTCTTTTATTTTCTGTATTTTAATTCCGCAAACAGTAGTAGTTAGAACACCTAAAAGAACCAGGTTCTTCTAGATCGAAAATTGGGTACCACACAAATCACCCCCCTCTTGTGTGGTATTGACGTTTGGAACATCAATTGGTATTAGAGCGGGTTATCCTTGAAGAGGCTAACACCTTAGGAAAAGATCAACATGAGTGCACCACCTGGGAACTGGGAAGGGCAATCCACTGCCAGGCCTCCACTATTTAATGGACATTATTACTCATGGTGGAAGAATAGGATGAAGGATCACATCATAGGAGAAGACTATGAACTCTGGGACATAGTCACCGATGGCCCTTTGGCAACTACAATGAAAAATGAGGAAGGAGTGGAAGTGCCAAAGACAATGGCTCATTGTACTGCTGAAGATTTGAAAAAATGGGAGAAAAATGCTAAGGCTAAGAAATGGCTTGTGTGTGGACTGGGTCCAGATGAATACAGCAGGATCCAAAGCTGTACTACTGCAAAAGAGATATGGGACACTTTGCAAGTGGCTCATGAAGGAACACCTCAAGTGAAGAGATCCAGAGGAACATTGCTATATTCTCAATATGAGAATTTCACTATGAAAGATGGAGAAACCATTCAAGAGATGTACACAAGGTTCACTACATTGACAAATGAACTTAAGTCTCTTGGAAGAGTTATTCTTGAAGAAGACAAGGTTGAGAAGATCTCGACAAGAGTTCTTCCAGTTGCTTGGGAAAGCAAAATCACTGCCATTCAGGAGTCCAAGAATATGGCCACTCTCAGGCTGGATGAACTGATTGGGAATCTTACTGCTTATGAACCGAGAAAGCAAACCAGGAAGATGGATACACCCAAGAAGGAGAGAAGTTTGGCTCTCAAAATTACAGAAGGTTCAGACCTAGAAGATAGTGAGATGGCTATGATCACTAAAGATTTCAAAAAGTACCTAATGAGAGGAAAGGGTTCATCAAGAGGTACAAACTTCAACAAGACAAGAGCCCCTGAGAGACAGACAAATGATGGCTTCTATAAGTGTGGTAAGACTGACCATATGATCAAGAATTGCCCTCAATGGGAGATTGAGTGGAAGAAAGCAAGGGCTGAACGAAGAAACAGGAAGAAGGAACAGGTTCAACCCAAGAAAAACAAAGGTTCAACCAAGGCTATGGTTGCTGCTTGGGGTGAAACCTCTGATGAAGACTCAGAAGATGAAGCTGAAGAAGAGCAAGCTCTTATGGCCATTGGAGAATCAGATGATGAGCAGGAGGTAAGTATTCTGCATCTCAAGGATAAAATTAAATTTCTGTCTAAAGAAAGGTTGGCTAAGCTATTATTAGACTTCATTGATAAGTCTGAAATAGTTAACAATGAAAAGGAAGTTCTGTCTAGGGAATGTGTTATCCTAAAAGCAAAATGCAAAAGTCTAGAATCTAGGGCTGATGAGAGTGATAACAAAAATGCTGAGTTGAAGAACCAGGTTCTTGAACTTGACAATAGTATTCTAGAACTTAGGTCAGAAAATCTAAAACTGAAACTAGGAACAGGAAAGAAGAAAGCTGATCACTCATTTCTCACTCTAGAAGAAAATCTAGGAAAAATTAAAGATGAACTGTATAAGAAAGATGAATTGATTAAGGTTCTAAAGAAGATCTATGAAAGGTAAAACATGAACTAGACAGAACTTGCAAATGGAACAAAGCTTCTGATGCTCTCTCATGGTTGCAAGAGCATCACAATAGCAATAAAAGAGGACTTGGCTATGGGACTCAAGCTCCAAAATGGGACCCCAAAAACAAGTACCTCACTCTTCCTGAAAATAAGATCTGCACACACTTTGGTAAGACTGGCCATTATAAAAATGAATGTAATGCAAAGGAAAAGGCCAGTCCAAGAAACAAAGCTTTTGTTCAAGAAAAACACAAACTTCCTAGCTGGGCAAGAAAGAATCTGATTCATCCTTCTGCCCAAAGAAAAGGACCCAAACTAGTTTAGGTTCCTAAGACTAACCTCTGATTTTTTTTTGCTGGCTCAAGTGAAAGAGAGTAGCCAAATATGGTATATGGATAGTGGCTGCTCAAAACACATGACTGGGAACAAGGACCAGTTCCTTTCACTTGAGAACCTGAAAGAGGTAATGTCTCCTTTGGAAATGGAAAAAAAGGTGAGATCATTGGGGTTGGAAAGGTAGGTAAGATAGACTCTCATTCCATTGAGAATTTCTACTTGATAGATGGCTTGAAATATAGCCTAATCAGTGTGTCACAACTGTGTGACAGAGGTAATCGTGTAGCCTTCACCTCTACCAAATGTTTTGTGATTAACCTTACCACTGACAAGATTGTTTTGCAGGGAAGAAGAGTTAACAATATTTACATTGTAGATTTGTCAACTCTTTCATAAAATGAACTCACTTGTCTAAGTGTGCTAGTTAATGATCCCCTTCGGTGGCACAAAAGACTTGGCCATGCAAGTCTAAATCAGCTAAACAAATTAGTCTCCGAGGACTTGGTGATAGGATTACCTAATATCAGGTTCAAGGAAGACAAAGTTTGTGAGGCATGTGCAAGGGGGAAGCATGTAAGGTCATCCTTCAAATCCAAGAAAATAGTAAGTACGTCCAAGACGTTGGAACTGGTTCATATAGATCTTTGTGGTCCAATGAGAACCTTGAGCAGAGGTGGAAAGAAATATGTGATGGTGCTTGTTGATGATTATTCTAGATTTACCTGGGTATTATTTCTAACATCCAAAGATGAGGCATTTGAAATGTTTACTGCCTTTGTCAAAAAAACCCAAAAATAATTAGGAAATCAACTTGCATCCATTAGGTCTGATTATGGAACTGAATTTGAAAATGTAAAATTTGCTGAATATTGTGATGAAACTGGTATAGATCACAACTTCTCTGCCCCTAGAACTCCTCAGCAAAATGGTGTAGTTGAAAGAAAGAACAGGACCCTTGAGGACATAGCAAGGACCATGCTTCTCTCTAGCAAATTACCCTACAGCTTCTGGGCAGAGGCTGTAAACACTGCATGTTACATAATCAATAGATGCATGACTAGACCTCTTGTTGAGAAAACTCCCTATGAGTTACTTAAAGGGAGAAAACCAAACATATCCCACCTTAGGGCATTTGGTTGCAAGTGCTATGTGCACAATAATGGAAAAGACTCCCTAGGTAAGTTTGATCCCTGAAGTGATGAGGGAGTATTCTTGGAATATTCTTCACATAGCAAAGCATATAAAGTATTTAATAAAAGCTCTGTGTGTAGAAGAAAGTGTGCATGTTGTATTTGATGAAACTAACATTCTTTCTGAGAGACAGGAACATGAAGATGAAGCCATTGGCTTGGTAAGAGAATTGACTAAAGCAACATCAAAAGAAGTAACAGGTAATGGAACAGGTTCTTCCAGTCTGGGCAACCTGACAGGGGGAACTAATCAGGGAGAAAATGAAACAAACTCGTTACAAGAACCTGTTCATGAACCTGTTCCTCATCAACAGAACACAGGAGAATCATCTAGTAGAAACCAGTTGTTAGTGAAATCTCACAAGTATCAAAGTTCTCATCCCATTGAGAACATCATTAATGATCCAACATCTGGAGTCAAAACTAGATCACAATTAAAGAATCTGTGTGCATTGATGCTTTTCTATCTCTTATTGAACCTAAAAATGTTGTTGAGGCTTTGCAGGATGCAGACTGGGTAAATGCTATGCAGGAGGAACTCAATCAATTTGAAAGAAGTCAAGTCTGGCATCTAGTTCCTAGACCCAAGGACAGGTCAGTCATTGGCACCAAATGGGTCTTCAGGAACAAACTTGATGAAGATGGAACTGTTACAAAAAACAAGGCAAGGCTGGTGGTTCAGGGCTACAGCCAAGAGGAAGGCATTGACTATGATGAGACCTTTGCTCCAGTTGCAAGACTAGAGGCAATTAGACTCCTCATTGCCTTTGCAGCACATATAGAATTCACTCTCCATTAGATGGATGTCAAAAGTGCCTTCCTAAATAGCTACCTCAAGGAGGAAGTGTTTGTGAAACAACCTCCAGGATTTGAAAGCGAGGAATGTACTGAGCATGTGTACAAGCTGGACAAGCTCTATATGGGCTCAAACAGGCCCCAAGAGCTTGGTATGAATGACTATCAAAATTCCTACTGGAGCATGGGTAAGAGGTAAAATTGACAGCACTTTGTTCCTAAGGGAAAAAGGTAAAGACCTCCTTGTTGTACAAATATATGTTAATGACATAATATTTGGGGCCACTATTGATAGGTTGAGTAAGGACTTTGCAAAATGAATGGGAAGTGAGTTTGAAATGAGTATGATGGGTGGACTAAATTTCTTCCTAGGCTTGCAGATCAAACAAAGTCAAAATGGGACCATGATCCATCAGCAAAAGTATACAAAAGAACTAATCAAAAAGTTTAAAATGGAGGACTCCAAAGAAATAGATACACCTATTGCAACTGCCACTAAATTAGATGTTGATGAACCTGGTTCATCAGTTGATTAAAAGTTGTATAGGGGTATGATTGGTTCACTTTTGTATCTTATTGCCAGCAGACCTGACATTGTTTTCAGTGTAGGACTTTGTGCTCGTTTCCAGGCAAATCCAAAGGAGTCACATTTGACTGCTGTCAAGAGAATACTGAGATATCTGAAAGGCACCACAGATTTGTGTCTTTGGTATCCCAAAGGTAGTAACTTTGATCTGGTAGGATATGCTGATGCTGATTATGCAGGGTTCTTAGTGGACAGGAAGAGTACTTCAGGTATGGCACATTTCCTGGGGTCATGTCTAGTGTCATGGGCTACCAAAAAGCAAAATTCAGTAGCCCTGTCTACTGCTGAAGCTGAATATGTTGCTGCTGGCTCTTGTTGTGCTCAATTGCTATGGATCAAACAACAGCTGGTAGACTTTGGAATTGAAGTGGGGTGTATTCCAATATTTTGTGATAACACTAGTGCTATAAGTATGACAAAGAACCATGTTCATCATAAAAGGACCAAGCACATAGATGTTAGACACCACTTCTTAAGAGATAACTATGAGAAAGGGTTAATCTCAATAGAATTTTGTGCTAATGATAAAAAAATAGCTGACATCTTCACTAAAGCACTGAGTAGAGAAAACTTTGAAAGGAACAGGTTGGAATTAGGGATGATTAAGATCACCTAAAAGGTCCAGTTCAGAATGCACAATGAAAAAAAAATTGAAAAATGAAAAAAAAATATTAGTTAGGAGTTCTTAATTCAATGTAAATATCTAGACTAATTCTTACTCAGTCTCATACTTTAATTAGTATACTCCTGTGACATGTGTTTATATGATTCTTTAATCTCTTACAAAGTTTTTCTATTCTGACATTTGAGGCATGATCAAGAGAAGTTTTACTTGAAGAACTTGGTTCATCAGTATATGCTCATGAGAAAGTTCAGGTATGTTTCTATACTTTGCACAATTAGAAAGATAAAATTACCAATCATGAGCAGAAGTCCTAATTACACCAAACTTTCAAAAATTCTATCCGTTGAGCATTGAACCAGTTTCATTATCCTAGGGGTCTAACTAAAACGGGATTGTTTCCTAAAAACTAGCGTCACTCATTAATCTCTAAAGAGACCGAAACTCTAATTTGATTAGACTCCTAATTGACTACTGAAAAGGCTGCCGTTACAGGTTTAATCATGATCCCTCTTTAAATACACTCCACACCTTCTCTCATCACTCACAACCGTCATTCACTTCTCAAATACTTCTGAATAAACCCCTTTCTTCTCCAAAAAAAATTCCCAAAAGATTTCCAGAAATTCTCCGCCATGACTAATCCTCAAGACAATCCTGGAACTCCCCCACCTGTTTCCCCTAATACTTCATCATCAACACCTCCAGTTGAAACCCCAAAACCCAGATTTTGCCGGCAAAAGATGTTAGCCAGAAAAACTGTAGCATCCGGCTCTCTCAGAAAAGCCTTGAACGAGAAATTAAAGGCCAGTCAAAGGAAAGAGGTTTCAGCGGAAGAATCTGAATCAAGCTCTGAGTCTGAAAAGTTCATCTCTGCTAGTGAATGAGAAGAACCTGGGTCTTCTGATAATGACAAGAGTCAAGAAACCCCAGGTGAGGTAAACACCTGTTATGTATTTTCTGATGTAGTAGAGAAGGAAGATAGTAGGTTTGTGTTGGTGGGTTCTGTGAAAAATGCTGAAGGGGCTGAGTCTAGTAGGAGGAGAAAGAAAAAGAAAGGAGAGGTTCTTGCTATTTGTGGTGGAGGAGAAGAAGGTGGCAGTCAGGGGGAAGCGGATCAGGAAAGGCTGCTGAGGGACTTGTTCAAATGAGTAAGCAACAAGAAGAATAAGG
Source organism: Nicotiana attenuata (assembly GCF_001879085.1). NCBI lineage: Eukaryota > Viridiplantae > Streptophyta > Magnoliopsida > Solanales > Solanaceae > Nicotiana > Nicotiana attenuata. The sequence continues at coordinate 83,339 of NW_017672323.1, forward strand.
TTCTTCTGTGGATGAGACTTTAGCAGATATGCTAAAGAAAGCAGGGGCCAGTTATGACCCAAAGAAGCGCAAGGCGTCTTCACAAAGGACCCCAGTTGCTTCTGAACCCTCAAAGAAAAGCAAAGTAACATCTCCCAAGACTGCTGCTACTTCTGTACCTAGAGGAAGAGCTACAAGGAGCAAAGTAAGGCAAAGTGAAGCAGAACT